>NW_027182257.1:5647027-5920282 GCF_029961685.1 Aristolochia californica
TAGCAAATAATATAAAGGAAATATACTCACCCATATTGAGTGGTGGTTTTTATCAAATACTCTCAAACTCGATATATATCAACACATATAACATCAATGGATGGTTTGATTGTGGAATTGAGCATTTGAGATTTTGGTACCTCAAGATACAATTTCATATTGGCCAAACAAATTGCTCCAGCCAATCCTTCTCGTTTTTTTTTCTTGGATGTTTTTTTTCTTGGATGACAACATCAGTGGAGTATGGTTGAGCCAATTTCCAATCTTGTAAAAAACGTAGAACTTTGTTAAAATTCATTTAGATTATCTTTTAGCTTGGTAATATACATGGCCTATAAAATACCATAAAATATTTGAAGACTAGCAATAGTAGAGTATATCTTTGCACATGTATCCCAAATAATTTTGGAGGAAAATAAGAAAACTACCCAATTAAAAAATATATTTAGGAAATAACCAAGTTAGAAACTTATTTAGGAAAATACCCAACTTTGACTGGTCCACCGTTGTGCTGGACGATCAAAACTGACACATCAACATTGACCGCCAACATGGTGCCACATCATCTGCCACACCAACATACAAAGTTAGAAGGTTCCATGTCAATTGCCACATCAACATTGCTATCACATAAGTGGACACATCACTATCATGCCACATCAGCTACCACATCATTATAATAAAATATAAAATTTATATATTAATTATTTTAAAATATTTTGATTCTAATTAACACCTTTTATTATTGATTTAATATATTTTTTAATTTAAAAAAATATTTTATACAAAATCATTTTAGTTTTTAAAATTATAAATAGCATAAATGACATCATTTTCAAGTCAATCAATAGTCAAACCAAGTTATGGGTTCAATTGGATTTAGTTACCTAGATATGTTGATAGTGACATAGTGAACAAGTAGAGTAAAAAATTCCCGTAACAAATGTGATGAAAAGAGGAAAATAGTTATTGGGATAATAGTGTTTCCAAAGTTAATCTCAAAACATCTAAAGAAAACAGAAAGGTGGATAAACAAGGGAAAAGAAGATGTTTTTTTAAGATGAGAAGCAAATGAGGGCCTCAAAGTCTATCATAGTAAAGAGAGACATCTTACCGTGAGATGCTAGTCAGAGCTCATATGATGGCCGTTTGGCAGCTGTATTTTGAGGAAGGGATATAATACCACAAAAAGCATATAAGAAACTATATATCTCTAGTTTTCTTCCACGAACATGTTTATAAGAGGAAATTCTCTAAGAAGGGAAAATCTGGATTTTGGACAATTTGGTCTATGAACTCTCTAGACCCGGTTAATTACCTTTGGACGAAAATTCTATCACATCTGAATTTTCTGCGCCACCTCCTCCTTTTTTCCATTGTTCTCAATTATTTTCTGTGGCTCATCGTTGGTCAGCATCATTTCCTCTTGTCATCTTCCCTTCTCGGCTCATCGTATCCTCCATTCCTCTTCTCATCTTCCGTTCATAGATGCGTGAAAACGCTGAAGACTATCAGATGAGATTCTTCTTTCTGTTTTTTGTATTTTTCTTGGTTTTTTCTCTCTTCCTCCATCTGTTTCCGATTGATTTTTTCGCTGGTGAATTCCCTTGTGCTGCTCTTATGTGGGAGTTTTTCTGCGTGAGTTTGTCTCCGTTCCTTTGGACAAAAACTCCTAATTTCTCTTCTCCTGTTCTTTCTTTGTATTTTTCTCTCTTCTGCTTGTCTTTCTCTGGATTTTTTACTTCTCTCCAACAGATAATAATTCTCATTGATTTTTCTCTCGCGAACTTCTTCGGCTCTTGTTCTGTGGGAGTTTGTCTTCTGCTATTCTTCTCCTAAATCTCGAGATAACACTCTTGTAGACATTTCTATCTCTTGCCATGAAAATGAAACTAGTAAACAAAATCTTGTTCAACCAACCTAGTAGATTCTTTTTATTCCCTCTTTTTTTGTGTGCAACTATGCATCCATTGTAAAATCTTCATATCAAGAATTTCTCAATTTAAACATAAATGAAACTCATGAGCGTACCTCCTGATATGGCAATAATTTTCGGCAACACTGTAAGGCGAACAGAGTGAACAGCGTTATCTCATCTATAGCAAAATCTCGTCGATGATAACATCCAGGCATGTCTTTGCTAGACCCGGCCCCCTTTTATAGCCTCCTCTCCATCAAAGGAAACCACCAAACCGAATAGAAATTGTAAGGTTGTAACTGTTGCCAATTACAACCGGCGACCACCCAAGAACAGGAAACACCAAACGCTAATGGGTACGTGTCACTTAAGTGACGATTTGTGAATTGTCTAACATTTTCCCACTTGACCCATGCGCATACTTAATATGTATAATTGATTATTGATACATCTTCAAGAATGTTTCCCATAGATATAATATCCTTATACTCACACAAAGAAGATTAAATTACATGAATCGTGGTGGTAAGTCCTTTAAAGCAAGTATTACCTTCTACGTATTACAATGTAACTGTCTCATTTGAATGAGAACCTTATGTGACATATTTCTTTATGAATGAACTTTCATAATGCTCATTCAGGATCACTTTATATTGTTATTCTCTAAACTTTATGTATACAACAAAATAAGAGAAGACACAAATGAACTTAATAGAGTTTTTCATTTACAAAATTTCGATACAAACATAAAGGGAATCTCAATTACAAAAATTACTTAATAGAACTAAGTCCCATATGTTCAACATGTCCCTTATAAGCAACGGGTGGTAGACCAACTTTGTTTGCTTTAACATGTTCTCAAAGATTTAAAAAACTTTATGTCAATATGCTTACTACGACTTCCGCTCTTATTGTTCTTGGTCAAAAACACTGATGCGGAATTATCACAGTAAATCTTTAATGGCTTATAAATTGTGTCAACAATTTCTAGCCCTGAAATAAAACTCCTCAACCATATAGCATGTGATGACACTTCAAAACATGCTATAAACTCTAGTTTTTTGGTAAAAGTAGCAATCAAAGATTGCTTTGCACTTATACAAGAAATGGCTCCTCTATATAATAAGAAGACGAATCCAGATGTCGACTTTCTCAAATCATGGAAGCTAGAAAAATCAGAGTCTTAATATCCAATATCTTCCAGATGATCAGATCGACTATAAGTAAGTTTGTAGTCATTAGTCCCTTAAAGGTATCACATGACTTTTTTTGCAGCTTTCCAATGGTTCAAAACGGGATTACTTTGATATCTGTCCAACATTTCCTCTGCATATGCTATGGCAGGTCTTGTGCAAACCTGAACATACATTAAACTCCCAAATACAGAAGCATATGGAATATTTTTCATTTGTTCCCTCACTAAATTATTTCGTGGACCTTGTTCCAAACTCAATTTGTCACCTTTCACAATAGGTACAACACCAAATGAGCAATTATTCATACGATATCTCTCTAGAATTTTGTTGATATAGGTTTCTTGAGACAATCCTAATGTCTATTGAGATCTGTCTCTATCAATCTTTATGTTTCTGACATAAGAAATTTCATCCATATCTTTCATATAAAATTTCATCAAGAGAAATCGTTTGGCCTCATGAAGTAATCCTAAATCACTTGAAGCAAGTAGAACATCATCTACATATAGTACTAAGAAAATTATTTTGCTCCCATTGACTTTATGGTATATACATTGATCTATGATATTCTCCGTAAAACCAAATGAAGAAATAACATCATGAAATTTTAAATACCACTGATTGGAGGCTTGTTTTAGTCCATATGTAGATTTCTTAAGTCTACAAACCAAGTGATCATTCCCCTCTAAAATAAAACCTTTTGGTTGTTTCATGTAAACCTCTTCTTCTAGGTCTCCATTGAGGAAATTCATTTTCACATCCATTTAATGTAAGTCCATATCAAAATGAGCTAATAAAACTATGATTATCCGAAATGAATCCTTCTTTGAAACAGGAGAGAAGGTATCGTGATAATCAATTCCTTCTTGTTGAGTAAATCCTTTGGCTACAAGTCTTGCCTTATATCTTTCAATATTGCCTAAAGAGTTTCTTCTGGTTTTAAAAACCATTTACAACCAATAGCCAAATTCAACAAAATCCCAAACTTGGTTTTTAGACATTGAATCCAACTCTTCCTTCATGATATCATTCCATAATATAGATTTAAGTTCACTTATGACCTGTGAAAATGTAATAGGATAATCTTTAGCACAAATGTCCATGTCAAACTCTTAAAGGTATACTTCATAGTAACAGGAGAATTTCTCCTTCTACTCAATATAATTTTCTCCATTCAGGGGAAAAATAGAGGAATCAAAGGTTGGGACAAACAAAATTTGAAGAACTGTAAAATAGACAACAAGCTTACTAAACATGTAATGAAGCTAATTTTTTTGAATATTTACTCATGTAAATAATTCAAACAGATAAATCAACGTGTCATTATAATCTTTCTTGTGGGCTTAGATTATAACATATGTGATTTATGTTTCTTTATGATGGGATCCAAAAATTTGTTTGTAAAGGAATATTCTAGGCCTGTGGGCAACTAGATTCTTTTTATAAATATTTCTTTCCCATCCTGATTAATCACTTAAATATAATATTTACCCAGTCTATGGAATTAAATTATTATATCTCCATGATGAATCACAATTTTTCACGTCATTAACTTTATGTGACTAAACTTAACGTCACTAGACCTTTGCATAATTAAGAATGTTGTGGCAATTACTCAATTATTCAAACGTATACAAAAAATATGACATAAAAATAATTGACTAAAATGAATGTCTATTAATAATTCTTATATTTAGGTCCAGATAAAATATGCATAAAAAAGGAAGTATACATAAAACCTAAATAAAATTTTTCCAATTATTGAAATTGCATATAAATAGATTATTTCAATTTAAATATATATTTTATGTGTATCCAATGATAACAGATAAAGCTGGTCAGGCTTAATGGTCACTGGAGCCAGTTTCAGCGCCAAAATGTCTTCTTTCATCCAAGTCAACTTAAGTTTCATTTTTTTTTCTGAGCGTTGGAGGTTGAAGATGCAGAGAGAGAAAGGGAGGGGGTGATCAGCTTCCGTTGTCGGCCCACTGTCGGACATCGGCCTCCCGTGAGACATCAAACAACCGCGACCGACGCACAACGCCGAGGTGAGACGCCGGTTGCCTTTATAGCGCCGGTGCTCGTAGTATACGCACATAGCGTCACTCTCCATGGAAATGAAACCATATAAAAAAGAGTTGCTCTGATACCACGTGTAGGATCTTCATATCATGAATTTCTCAGTTTAAACATAAATGAAACTCATGAACGTACCTCCTGACATGATGACAATTTTCGGCAACACTATGTGGCAAACAAAGTGAATGGCTTTGTCTCGTTTATCGTTGAGGCTCATCGATGGCAACGTCCAGGCATGCCTCTGCTAGACCAGACCCTTCTTGTAGCCTCTTCTTCATCAAAGGAGGCCACCAAACCGACGGGAAACTGTAAGGTTATAACTATTGCCAGTTACAATCGGCGACCACCCCGGAATGGGAAATACCAAAGGCCGATGGGTATGGGTCACTTAAGTGATGGTTTGTGAACCATCTAACATCCATCTTTTGAGTTTTTTTTTTTTTTTTACAACATGGCATTTATTGCTTAAGAAATTGTCAACCCTTATAAAGTGAGAAGGAGGGTATTTTTCAATAGAGACGCCGTCTTTTGCCAGAGAATCTGAAATAGTATTAGCTTCTCTAGGGCTAGCTAGCAGGATACTTTAAATTAAGCTACCCAATGTTCAGAGATCCCTGAGAAATTTTTTGTTCTTCTTCGTCCAGATAGAGCCACATACACTTACTAGAGCAATTGACCTACTATGAACTTGCTTGAGATGTCAAGAGACAAGATTGGCATGTCAAGTCATCATGTTTGAAGTGTAGTGTATACATTTAAGACCAATAAGAGTTCAGTTGCTTGAATCATATCAACATCATTTAGAGCAGTTCTAAAATCACCCTCTCAACTGTAATCATTATGTCCACCACCAGATTGGTAAGTTGTGGAGTCTAATCAACGTCTTACACGGATCGACCTTCGCGGCAAGGTCGTCGTGGGGATTGGAAGGGGGATGGGGAGCCCCCGAAAGGCCTACGATATATTGACTATTGTTTCATTAAGAACAGTTTTGGGATTTCACTCTTGTATTGCGATTGCCATAATTTTTTTTTATATTTGGGGGCGCCGCTATTAGGGTTTCATCATTACGGAGAAAGATCTTGAGTTGCAGCTTGAGAGAGGTTAAAGAAAAACACTTGTGAATGTGTGTGATTTCTCTTGTAAACTATTTCATCTTCATAGTAGATTACTACATCAACGGAAGACATGACGTAGTCCCACCTTAAAGCAAACCTGTATAAATCTTGTTTATTCTCGTATTTACTTTTTCATTCTTCTACGTTTATTACTATTGCTCTCATTAGTTTGGAATTAGGGCGTCTAATTCCTAACACAGATACCATAGGTTAGTGAATTAATATAAAATAGAACTTGTCTTCACATGAATTCATAGCTTTGATTCAAATGATTGGTCGCATTTTTCGTAGCCCACCAAATACTAGATGTTCTATTAGAGAGGCTAACTATAGGAGTTTTGGTGGTTTTTACAATATTGTCTCTCACTTCTATTTAAGAGATTTTCAAATGACATGCTTGTTATATTTTCTTGCTTGTCTATTCTTTTTGCTTTTGATCAGAGTGATTGGGATTCATTGGTTTAAGTTGCCTTAAAATAATACTGGAAATGGAATAATTTGGATGGAATTTTTTTCCTATTTTCAAAATACTATTTTTAATTAATTTTGTAGACTCTTTCTACTAATTGAATTTTATAAATGAGCATTTCAGAGAATCTGAAATAGTATATTAGCTTTCCCTAGGGTAAGTTTCAAAAGCTAGTTCAAAGATCCCTGAGCATGCTTTTGTATTTTCTTCTTCCTAAGGAGTCTAAGGAACAACAGCCATAGATAGTTACTAGAGCCACTGACTTGTTTAAAGAAGGCCTATAGTATAGTATGAGTCTACATTCTAGAAAGTTAGCAAGTTTGAATTAACAAACATTCTGAAAATTGTATTCCAATAGTAGCACTGAAGAGCACACACACACACACACCATTTTTTTCTTTTTGAGAATTACCACAATCCCTTTTTAACAAAGCCTCCTTTGGTCAACCACTGTTTCAGTCTATAAATATAAAAGAGAACCTGTTGTCACATGAATTCTGAGCTTTGACTCGAGTGATTGCTTGCATTTTTTTATAGTCAACTGAATGCTAGATGTACTATTAGAGGGATAACAATAGGAGTTTATCTGTGAGGATTGTACCATATTAGCATTGTGCACTCTCCTCCATAGCCAAATACTTGATATTGTACATAAGAATCTTGCAAATCTTCTAAAGCCAATATGTGTATTTTTTTTAATTTTATGTGGTTTGTTGAGTTCATAGTATTTTGTGGATTTGGAATGAATATGGTAAAAATTGGCTTTTATAGGTTTGTTTGATCTTTCTTTTATGGATTAACTGTTTTGATTTTGTTTTGCTTATATAGTGCTGATTTTTAATATTCGTAGCAAAGTAGCATTTATATTATCAAAAGATGGAAGTGTGAACGAGCTAAGAAGTTGATTATTGTCAACTTCAAGGTAAGGCTTAATATTTGTCAGACAAATGGCTGCCGCTAAAGCTTCCCTTTGTTGTTTTTGAGTGATCTTCCACTCTTATATTAAACTGTGAAACCGAGCTAAATATCCATGAAGATTGCCCTCTTGCTTATTATTAAGCATGTATTGTAACACATCATAAACTTTTGTAAATTCCCAGCAGTAGAATATAACTTTGTACAAGTATCCCAAATGTGTTTGGTAGTTTCTAAGTAAACAACATTGTTGGCTACATATTTTCCCTATTATTAATAAGCCAATTAGTCACTAGATTGTCATCCTTATTCCACTTTACATAGGATGAATCTTCTCCATCAATTTGTGGATAAGACTTGGCTAAGTGACCCAAAAGGTCTTGAGTAACAAGAAACCTTCGAACTGATTGAAACCAACTAGGATAATTGGAATATCATCTTAAGGGAATAGTAGTAATTTTGAGTATGTCACACTTACTACTTATATTTTCTTCAGCCATCTTAAATCAAAAAAATGCTTAACAAAGCACAAATAAGAAGAGGATATGGTACTAAATCACACTCAAGATCCAATTATACAATTCCCAACATTAAGAGTGAGTAAAACTGAGTTGGCATTGCTAAGAGATGTCACTTAAAGTTCTGGATAGGGTGCTAAATAGATCAATCTGAGGGGAGATAATTACCAATGAATTCCAAATTTGAATAATAATCTTTAATGTTCAAATTCAAATTTGAAATTTCAATCAACTAAAGTCCACTTTCATAGTAGTTCAAGATTTCAAACTTGAAAAAGATATCCAGACTGAAAATGAGGAGATAATCTTGTACCAAATTAACTAAAAAATATGCACTAATTCAAACTTGATGAAATCTTGTACCGAATCAGCTACTTTCAAATTGAGATAAAGTATCTTATCCACAAAATCAGACACTAAATCTGCTAAATATTCATGAAGGATAGAGTGAAAAACTCGTGCCTTAACCCAAAATTCCAAAATCATGGCAAATCACTTAAAAACCACAACGTTTGGACTTTCTTTGAAATTCCTTTAGCAAATTAGATCTCTTACAAATCTGATCTCATAGGAGGAAATACAAACTTTTGAATGACACATTATCAATCACTTTAACTCGAAACAATTCAATGAGAGAACTTCTTCATGCTTTGTAGACTAATCTGTATATAAAAAAAACGTGTTGAATCCAAATCAGTAAAGAAAGGATTTTAACATTAGGAAATCGAGCCAAGTCTCATGCAAGTATCAACTGAGGCTCAAATCATTCCCCTCACATAAACATCCTCTTCTTAAATAATCAATCTTGGTAACAAAAAACTTGTGACGTTCGATCTTGATTAACCATGTAATTTAGCTACAAGAAGACCAAGATTATAAAATCTTCTTAACACCAAGAATTAACTTTCACAACTTCTCATATGAAAGTCATTTTTTATTTTTAATGTAATCCACAAATCAAGGCTCGACATATAGCAAAGAAAATGTGTAAGTAATAAACAGAAATAACTTATCTCTTTATGGCTGGATTCTTTCCTTCACGAGTAACTTGCATGAGATCTTCATAAACCTTTTTGTATCATCTCAACGTGGGGGATACTAAACCCTAGGCTCCGATACCATGTAGAATTTAGGATCTCATGATAAGAACCTCAACCAAAGTAAGAAGAAGAATAATAAAGGAAAGAAGAGGAAGAAGAAGGAGAAGGAGAAGATAAGAGAAAGGGGAGCTTACAAGAGAGCTCGACTATCAAAGAGAGAGGGAGAGAGCTTGGACGATTTTGAGAAGAGAGGAGAGAATTTGATGCTCTACCTCTTATTTGGTTTGTTGAGTTGATAGTATTTTGTGAATTTGGAATGGATATGGTAAAAATTTGCTTATATAGGTTTATTTGATCTTTCTTTTATGGACTAACTGTTTCGAAATTGTTTTGGTTATATAGTATTGATTTGAAATTGATAAGGCAACACAAAAGACCAAAGTAGCTCCGAGCATAGTGAAGGGCAGAGTAAGAATAGGCAATGTGAGCTGCAGCTTTTGACCCAATGTTCTCATAGTCCTAACGAGAACATCACTTTTCAACTCTATTTCTACCAGTCTAGAATCAAACTTTTGCTACAATCTTAATACGGTGTCCATCTTACATGAATTTTCTTCTAGAATGTCATGAATTAGTTCCAACAATGGGAGTCATATAGTTATATTTAAGACAATATTTCTCATCAATTTAATTCCAGCGTGATTGGTTTTTACTAATCTTGGAAAAAATTTTAAAAATAATATTTCAATTTTACATGTTTGTTACCCACCCCTAAACGTGGAATAATTTGATGGAAGATTTTTTTCTGTTTTTAATATAGTATTTTAAAATAATTTTGTCGACAATTTCTGCTCATTGAATTTTATAGATGAGCTAATTGTAGACTATTGCTTTAGTTATTTATTTGATATAAATTAATTAATAGCAACGTGAATATAGCTTAGTTGGTTTAAGGTGCCACTTTCAAATGTTGGCCCAGTCTTAGACGCGCTTTGTCCACAGGCGGCAGAGGGCCCCACCATTTGCAGACTTGAGCGGCGGCCAAATGCCCACGCTCTCCGCCCTCTTTCCAACTATTGGAAATTTATTACCTCTTTTTTATTAGTTGTCGTGATCAGTGATGTTCAGAACGAGTTGTTTGAAGCTTTTACCTGTCCGGAACTCCTGATACGATCAAACCATCAAACAAGGATTCGGCCTTGTAAATCGTATATCAATTTGGCGACGGGGTGATTGGTTTTGTAAAGTATTTCATAATTCGGAAGGGCCATGGGAACAAATAATCTTAATAATGACCAGGATTTGAAGGGCTATTACTGCGTGATTAGTTGTTCATTGCCTGCCTTTTCTCTTCTATTGGTTTGTTGATCCCAAAGCAGGATCGTTTGTTGAGTTTTCTTTTCAAAAAAAAAAAAAAAAAGAGAGTGAATTATGCTCAATTTTAGAGTAGCAGAAGCAGAGAGCGTGAGTGGGAGTTATGAATGACTTGGAGAAAGGAGAATCTCCCGTAGAAGAGAATCAGTCAGGGATCGGGAGTGAAGTCTCGTAACTCATTATTGAAATGGTACGAAGTAGTGAAGTAGAAAAACGCTCGGGGGCCACTCAGCAGACCATCCCAACACCAAATTCCAAAACCAACAGATGCCTGGGCCGACGAGGCCTACAACTCGCCCAAAGTCACATGTCTCAGGACGGGGCTGCCGTCCCGCTCTGTGCCCACAAGATGTTTGTATAAATGAGCAGTCCGATCGTCTGCACTCGGCAGCGCCACTCACATTCTCTGTAAAAATTCATAAAATGATTGCTAAGCCGACTACCTCTCCCCAGTTACTTCTCTTTCTCCTCTCCGTCTTGCGGGTCCATTCCGTAATCATACATCTTCATACCAGTTCCGTTTTTTCAGTTTTTTCTCCTAGCAGTTTTGATTTATTTTCTGTCAAGCTCAACGTCTTTTCGAATTTTTGACCCAGAAAAGAGAGTGTTACACGTCAGTATTAACTACTCGACCTTCTCTGCACAGACATATCATCAAGCTTTGCTCCTTATCCTTATCGGATGGGTTTAAGCAATGCCCACTCACACTTTCTAGGGGGAACAGAAGCCCATGTCGGTCGTTCCGCGTTCCTTTCTGTAGAAAACCGATTGAAAATCGGATAAACGCTGGCCACGAAAACCCTATTTAAAACGAAACCCCACTCAGATATTCCTGTTCATACGTCGAGGCCCTCTCGATGATTCCAAGACCAGTGGCGTGAGCTAGTGAGGTTTTAAATAACCAATCGCTTGTCGACAAAGAAGAAATAGCGGGCCAAAGTGACCCTCCCCTCCCCGGGGCTACTCGGAACGAAAGAGGCTCGCTCGCTTTATCGTCGACGATAAGATGAAAGCGTTAGTAAACAAAATGACATCATCAAGGTTTAGGCTATTTATAATTTTAATATTGAACGTGGGCCTTCCGTGAAAGATATTATTTATTAAATTCAAATAAAGCAGCCCTTATAGGTCACAAGTGGACGAAGCAGAAGGAATAAGTTTGCAATTGAATAATAAATCACTTGGAAAAGTCACTAGTACTCATACGGCACTTTATAATTTTGAGTCGATTCTATGATGAACGCAGCCGATTATTTTCTCGACGAGGAGGAGAGATGACCCAAGGAGGCTTGCAGTGGAGGGCGGACAATGACGCCGTAGAATTATCGGAAGAATGGGTGGGCGGTTGGCAGTGAATGTGTGTCTAATTACAAGTCACAATTAAATAAGGAGCCACGACAGCGACGGAGTTTCTGGAGAGAGTCGACTTGTCCAATGTCGTCTCCAAAATATATATATATATATATATATATATTTTTTTTTTTTTTTTTGAAAAGGCTGCTTTACCGGGAAAGCCGGTCAAAATCAAAAGGACTTTTTTTCGTTCCCGGAGACGATGTGTGAGCGAGTCATAAACGCCAGCGCAACCACTTCACAGGAGATCAAATCATCAAATCAATCCACAGAGCATCGCAAAAGCTGTGCCATACATTCCCCATCCCACGCGATACTCAACAGTCCGCAGTTAGTGAATCCGTGTTCGCTGACCTCAACAGTGTCTGACCGTTGTGACCGTTACCGCGCGTAAGCTTTGTCCTAGTTTTCCAATTAGAGCTTTCAATTCATACTGTTTTGGTTCAGATTTCAATGCACAGCCGCCTTTTCTAATTTCCAGTTTCCACCCTGTAGACTCTTTAAATTACCGTAAATTTCTAAAAAGACGAAATAATTAAGGAAGGAAAGAGTTAAAAACTGCAGAAACAGCCAATGCCCAACGCCCACGTCCCTGCCCGTGTGGACTACTGTGCACAGGACACGTTGTTCCGACTGCTCGCCGCCCGTGAACCACACGAACAAAACAATTTTTCCCCAAAGGGCAAGTTTCTTTCTGTACAGAGTGATCTCATAAACGGATCTTTTATTATTTCAAGTCCATATAATTCACAGTACACCAGTTTCAACTACTGCATTCTTTCTACCAACGATAAATATTTACATTTTACTCTTTAAAAAAAATACGACACCGAACTTAGGTATCTGACTTATCTTTATCACATTATCAGTCACCCTAATTTCTTCTCCATCTTCTGACTTTCTTGTTTTTCCATTTTCTTTTTTTTTTCCCGTATATACACTGACCGTAAGACCCTAACTCCCCCAGCGTCGGCCTTCTCCGTAACAGCGCGACTGCTGAAGAATAAACGATTATACACTGGATTGTGTGTGTGTGTCTTATGGGTCTGATGGCCTAAAACTCTAGAATGAGTCCGCCGCCCATTGGCGCCCTATGGGGAACTCCCTTCCTTCGTTTTGCAGTCCTGAAATTAGTGATCGTCGGAGGCGGTGTGGAGGGGATGAAGCTCTGAACCGTTTTGTCATGGCCGCGACTATTGCTGGAGTAGGATTCTTCTGAGTCGGATGCAGATGCCCTCTTCTTGCTCCTATTCTTAGTTATTCCGGCAATCTGTAACCAAGACCAGCAAAACTGAATCAATTAATCCAAGTTTATCGTATCTGCATTTGTTTATAAATCACATTTCCAAGGAATCTTTACGAGGAAAGGCTGGAACCCCTGGTTAGAAAGAGGAAGACCGTGTAAAAACAAAATAGGCCGGCTACAGGGATTGATTATTCATATGCGAAGAATAGTACTCCGCAATGGGAGGGATCGATCTCCACGATATCCGTGATCAACTGATTAAATAAAATAAAAGAAAAGAATTAGAATGAGAAGTGCTGGTGAAGAGGATGTACCTTGCAACCCAAGGAGCAGAATCTGAAGGAATCGAGGAGGCTTCGCTCGCAGACCTCGCATGTGTTGGTCACGCCCTTGCCCGGCCTGGGCTGAGGTCGTTCATTCAAGAAGACGACCCTAGCACTGTTGATAATGTAGGTCTGGACTCCTGTAATGTCCAAAACCTTCTGAATCTCATTGACTCTAATAACATCATGGTACGAGGACCTCCTAATCTGCGGGAGAACACAAAATAGAACACAGAGAAATTAATGAAAGTAAAGAGCCAGAAATAGACGCCCGATAAAAATACCCGGGTATGACCAATAAGGCAAATACCAATGGACAAATAGGGAATTAAAATAAGAAACCAACCTGAATCGCTCGGTGATCCTTGTGATAAGAAAGGCAGAGAGAACAGAGGGCTCCATTCATACAGTCCAGGCAATACATATTACATTCACTCTTGTGAGAATCAGCATGGAACTTGCATTGAACAAAGAAGCTGGTTTCCAGAAGAGGGCGGAGCCACGGCGGCCACATATTATCGTCGTCAGGTCCTCCGGCGCCCTGGTTCAAGCCAATCCAACGATGAACACCAAAACCCATGTATCCAAACCAGTTAAGTCCCAAACATGGGCAATGAGAATAACAAGAAGAGAAAAGAAATTGAACTTACCATGATTCTACGGTTCTTCGGTTTGAGTTCTTTGAAAGTGATCTCCTGATCGATCGCCAGCTTGAAAAGAAGGAAAAAGGAGAATGGGCTTTGGGGGTCTTCTTCTGCTTTTCGCCTTTGTTTTGGTGTTTTGCTAGAAAGAACTAAGAAGGGCGAGTGAGAGAGAGAGAGAGAGAGAGAGAGAGAGAGAGAGAGAAAAGGAAGAGGGAGGTTTAGGAGGGTATTGGGGAGGGGGGTGTGGGTGTGGTTCTTGTAGTGGAGATGGTTGATGGTGTCTGATGTCTTTCGCTCGTTCTTATCCTCTCAAAGTCTCCAACCGAGCCTAGCTCCGAACCCCGAGCCTAAAGATGCGTTGATTGCAAGGAACCGACCTCTTTGCCTCCTTGCCGCTTTGCTTTTCTATTTTGTCTTTTTAATTGAAAATCTTATGCTTCCTTAATTAAACAATTTCCATTTTAATTTATTATTCATCACTTCTTATCTATTGAGGCCGAGGAGGTTTTCTGGCAAGAGCACGCACGCGCACACCACCGTCCTCCCCGAAACACCCTTCTCTCTTCCGCGTTACTACGAGACTTGCCATCACTTTATGCACTTGATGACGACATTTGCTACTTGTCATGGAGTGGATCAACTGAATCGCTCGCACCCATACCCACTTGCAGAGATATCTCCTCTCGGGTGTTTTTTCTCTTTAAAAGAATAACTAAATTCATAAATTCCTCCAAAACGTAAAACAAATTCTTAATCCTCAGCGGGTTCCCAATTTATTATACTAAATCGGGGTTCAAACCAGTACCAAACATAAGTCGGAACTGGGGACAAGAAAGGTGTGATAGCAAGCCTCGTGTACGATCTCTATGTTACATTTGGCTTTCATGACATCCTTACATTATATTTAGTAAAATATATATATATATATATATATATATATATATTAATTTAAATACTAGTAAAAAAATTCCAAATCGTGCAATATAGATAAGATTCTGAGCCAGATAAAGAAACTCAACTCGACTCTCGACCTTTATATTCGGTAGCGGTACAAACCCATTTCCGGTAACTAATAACGACATGTTACAAGGCCGTCGTTTAAAGAAAGAAAAAACGGACGGGCGCCTTATTTTCAGTCATTAACGAACAGTAAGCTCTCTCTCATCATTCCTCGCAGAAAAAACCCTATCATTGCCTTCAGAAGCCTAACCGAGTTCGGTTTTCCAAATGTACCGAACCATGTGGGCTTTCTATTTTATTTTCTGAAGTGGCTGAGGGTGTTTTCGTCTTTCCGCTATCGCGAATACTTTTAAATAAAACTGGGTTTGAGTGGTTCACCCGCCGTGGACGGAACGGGTGGGACATCGAATGACAAATTCAACCATGTTTTAAATGCTACACTAAAAATGGAAATATGATGCAAAATTACGCATTTATACAATTTAAATAGGATTTTTTTTAAAAAAGGGGGAAATCGAAAAAATAATAAAAATATCTGAGATAATGCAGAGCATCCCCTGTTTTCAGACAACGACCAGAATAAAAAAAACCCAGCGTTTCCGCATACCGACAAAACAGTCCGGATTTTTCTAGAGGTAAGATTCTTTAATTTAATCCTCCAAGTAATCTGTACTTTGCACGCAGGAGGCGATCACGGTTGAGTAAATGAAATGGAAATTGCAACCAAATAAACGAAATCGCAGAAGAAAAAGCTACTTTGGGAATAAAATAATTGATTTTTTTTAATTGCAATAACATAAAATAGTTTGTTAGTAAATGGAGATAAAAAAATTGGGTTATGAAGCATTGAAATTGACATAAAATAAAAAAATTACAAGTTGTTCAACCTCAGATGACACAAGGAAGGGACAGCGCCCCTTCGTTTACTATTAATTTATGATTAGATAACATTATTCGTATTAGGACTAGTCAGAATCAGAAGGTTTTATTAATTAAGAGGGAGACACAGTGACAGGGTTAAGGGGAGTGGTTTTGTTGAAAAATAAAAGAAAAGGAGGGAGTAAAAATGAGAAAAAAGTGGGAGGTCCGTGGTTTGGTGTTGACTGGGGGAGGCTCGAGGCCGGCCGTGAAGAGTTAGAGTCGGCGTTGAACGACGTCGTCACCGCACGCCAATTATGAACTTCCAAGGAATGAACCTGGAAAGAGCGCGAGACATTACCCGTCCCCAAACGCACCAATCGGGACCCACTAACGTACGTGCGGAGAGGGAGAGTGGAGGCTTCACATTTGGGTCAAAAAGACCGAGAGAAGGGTTTAAAAAAAAAAAAAAGTCAGTTGACCAGATGCCCTCAATCTGGACCGTACGCGTGGAAAAATAGACCTGTGAATAAATGATTCGTTGAACGAACAAGCGAAACAATTTGCCCATCTTCTCCCTATTATCA
This sequence comes from Aristolochia californica, assembly GCF_029961685.1. NCBI lineage: Eukaryota > Viridiplantae > Streptophyta > Magnoliopsida > Piperales > Aristolochiaceae > Aristolochia > Aristolochia californica. The sequence continues at coordinate 5,663,626 of NW_027182257.1, forward strand.
GAAGGAAAATTTTGTGAAAGAAAGAATTGAAATGTCGACAAGTTAAGCATCTCCGATGATTAAACGTTTGGGATGGACGTGGCGGCAGAGACGACAGAGCCAGGGTTTTTTTCTTTTCCCACGTGTAGACTCAGGGAGAGGTGAAAGATTCCAACTTTTACATTTGGTTTTTTTACGTGGCTTTCAGTACCGCCACCACCCAGGTCGGCAGTCTGAGAGAGATAAATTCAGATTCACGATTAACCTCTTCGGCACCATAGAGAAATGCTCAGATGGGATGGGACGAACGGACGACTTTTACTCTTTTGAAACTTTCACGAATACACCACAATTTACACCATTTACGCCCTTGGGTAAGATGCCACTAACTAAGAGCACTATGAGAAGAAAACTTATATTCAATTTTAAGGTGGCCTTCCCATTATGATAATAAGTGTAGTGCTTCGATGTAACAAATCTCCATCTATGCTCATATCGACATCCACAACCAGCACAGTTGAGTGATGTCATCTGAGTGTTAGTGGCGGCAACTTTTCTCTAATCTTTCTTCTCCGGCGTGGAAAACCAAGTGGCCCTTTTGCTTTTATTATCACAAAGTTACACCCATCTGCATGCTCTTCCATCCTTCTTTCAGGTTTTAATCTTAGTTTTACGGCCTTAATATGTGAAACACGCTCCCAGTTGCTTTGCCAATTACCATCGTTTCTAACCATTTCTTCTGTTGCTTAGAATCACCAAGAGCCATTCCTTTTGTGAAAGAGTGAAGCTGAAAGGAGATGCTGATAATATTTGGTGAAATGCGGATAAGAGCCCTTTTTTTTTTCCCGTATCTTTAAATGTAGGTAAATCCTTGTTTTGTCATATTATCAATGCGAGATCTCCATGAATTTGATATTCTTTTGGTTGGCATCTATGTTGTTGGGAGATTAGATTATTCCAAGTTTGATTGATATTATATTGACTGCATTTTGAACAGGGACTCAACTCTACCAGATTTTGGCTGTAAGACTGTTGCTATTGCGGTTGATTCAGATTTCCAACCATCCCTGCAGTACTTGTTTGTGAATGAAGAATAGAAAATTCTGTAAAACAAAATATAAAAAAATGGAACTGAGTAGGAGCATCTCTTTGTGCTTGAGGAATAAAGTTGTTTATTCTAGAAGCATGAAAGTGGGTAGATGCAAACATATTCTGCTCCGTTTCATCATGTAAACTTTTATCGTTTCGTGTTAGGATTGGCGACTATTGACGTTCGTCTCGTCTCGTCTCTTTCTTGCCCTGACTGGACGACTAGGGCTTCGGTACTGCAACGACCATCTGGGTCGTTCATGGAAAGATAGTTTCACCTATCAACTGTTCGATGATATGCCTAACCATGATAGGGATCCCACACACACGGGACGCGAGCTGTCTACATCCGAAGAAAGGAAGCTACCGCCTCTGCCCAGCTGAGGCAAACAAAGCTTCTCAACTCTCACTCTGTAATGATGATGATATTCCTCTGATGATTTTCATAACCTTTAAACAATTCCCAAGTGTATTCAATGCAAAGCAGGAATCACACCAGGGTTGGGAGGCAACGCTGCGGTGTCCCGTCTCTTGTCCAAGCTTTCTCCACAAATCCAGCTCTCTTCGCTTTACAAACTCCATCTTTGGCTGCCAACCTGAACTGCTTTCATTTGATGTAAAGAATAGATGCTGTTTCTGGTTGGGAAATGCAAGTTGGTGTCTAATTATGTACAAACTAACCATAGGAAAGGGGGGCCATTACTCCTTTTTCCGGAATGCCTGCTTCATGCTTTGGACCCACTACAGAAAACATCTCCTTCTTGCCAGCCTTTTCTTATATCTCAATCCCTAATTATAATAAGATGTACAGCAAACTTTTGAAAAAAGTAGGTTTAGGTCACCGAATGAAGAGAATGGAATATTTAGTCTGTTAAAGAGAATTAAGAAGCAGAATATGGTGAATTACCCAACTAAATCAAACACCAGAGCTCTTGTTTTCTTTAACTTCTAATAGGTTTAGCCTCTTCTTTGAGATTTAAGTCAATATTAGGTAGATAGACGCCTCCGTATCCACCAATCAGGACAAAAAATATCGCAAAAAAGGCGAGCTCCATTTCTTGGAATATTTCATCTTTCTTAGTTTGATCCGATACATCTAAGATATTGTTTAATATGTATCAGATAGTGTTTTTGGGATTTTTGTTCTTTCTAATCTTCAATTACAGGAAGTTTACAGCAACCCAGGTTCATGCTGTCGGGAAATCTTGCTGAGAATCATTCCCTCAGTAGGAAAAACTGAAGAAGGAGAACTATGTCCATGGAACATCGATGAGAATCTTCATTTAATTCTGGTTTTACATCATAGTTTCAGCATTATTATATGTTCTTTAACAAGTGAAGCTTTCTAGCTGCATAATCACTCTAATCAAAAGTACTCAGGGAGGGACAAATAGTGAGAGATGTGTCTCTTGTGATAAGCGTCAGCAATATGGACAAGTATGTGGTCTATTTTCGTATCCGGAACGATCGCCAGCCCGGTTTTAGCTTCTATCGATATGAAGCCTAAATTTGGCATGAAAAGAAATATAAATCGCATTTTCTCACACCAATCTTGAAGAGAATTTTTAACCTTCTTTTTATAATTCTAGATTCCGTATTCCGCCTGTATAAACCATTCGATTGAGCACTTTTCATTTTTGGTTATTTTCCACGTAGGTTGCCGACCCCAACAGAACTCTTGAGCAATCCTTGTCGAACTACTCTTGGTGACAATGATAGTGTTTGCCCTTTTTATTGCAATTCGCTGAGCTCTCTGGCTAAAAAACAAAAAATAAAAGAAAAAATTCTCTTTTTACTAGGCCAGGCAACGGCCCTGGATTTTCTGATATATGGGTTTTCGAATTGATTTTATCTTTATAAGCCATCGCACCAATGTAACGTTGTGTTACTGCTGCGATACACTCTATAGCTTCCATAATAGCTCACTTGTTTGAGTTGTGCACAAGCAGTGTGATTGTAGTAGAATCGCCATTGTCACCGTAATCAGGCGTTCGATATCGCCATTCCTTTGGAGTCATCGCCGGAGATAATGAGATCGCCACCGGAGCGCCAGCCGGATAACATGCAAATAAGGGGCCAGACAGCGTAGCGGAGAACGGAGATGGCACAGGAAACAAAGCCGCCTACTTGGACGAAGGCGGCGAAGAAAACCCAAGTCGAGGAGTTGAGTGTTACATGTTCGCAGTAACTGGGGGCGCACTGTCTGTAATATTCCGTCCAATTGAATCCTACCGCAACGACATGACCCAATCTCTCTGAGCCCACTGCGGTCGTCTTCCCCTTCTTCACGTAGACTGATGGCTCCGGCGGAGGCCACCTCGATTGCTCCGCGCAGGTCAGCAATGAAGTCTTGATGTCTCCGAGGAACGCTGTCAACCTTCTCGCTTCTTTCCTGTCGAAATTCGAGAGTAGAAAACTCGAGCTCGCCTGTGATAATGCCCCTGCAAATGAAAAAAATCTCCCTCCTTTTCATCGTTCGAATTGATTTTTCCGGAGGAATTGTGCGCTTTAAGAGTGGTTAATTACCTGCCCAAGACATGCAAACGTCGAACATGAAGGAGACTGGATTGAGGCTTCCCATTTTCAACGAGTTCGTGGAACCGAAATCCCATCCGCTTAATCTAAAACTCTCCGTCAGTATCTCCTTGCAGGTGGCACTGAAGCCACGAAAGTGTCTGCTGCGACTGACTTGTCTGCAGAATTGATCCACGGAGTTGATGGGGGGGACATCGGCATTGGGGTGGCGGATATCGACGAGTAAGAACTCCACGATGCGCGTGCTTGTCTGAGGGGGCACAACTACATTGGATACCTTGCAGGGGCATTGCCATTCAATCGAGTTCAAATGGTTGGATTTACGATCCAGAAATGCTACTACGTCGTCCGCTTCCTCTTTGGTTATCCACATTCTTTGCGATCTCTTTGGTGGTTGGTTCAACAGAAAGGTAGTGAAGATGGCTACAAAGCCGAGGATTGCCAGGATTGTAAGAACAAATCTGCATAATCTTCGACAGCAGGAGGGTTCATTCTCTCTGGGTCTGCCAAAGATTCAATGGAACAGGATGGTCGTTGCATATTGTTAGAAATCGCATTATTGCGCTATTCAAAAGATAAATCAATCTGATGATTTTCCGAATCTGTGCGAAAAGATTGAATGGAAATACCTCTCTGTGTCTCCAAGAATCAGCGCTGTCCAGTAATTAATGGAGCCGATGAGAGCTTTTGCCATTGTCGAACGAATAAAAACACCCTAGTAGCTCTCCTCTTTCATGCGATGCCCATTATCCTGGTTGAGAGCCAGAGCCAGAGAGCTGCTCCAGACTTATTCGTAGGTGTCGACTTTCGACATGGGTGAATCACGAGGTCGGTTGACTGGAGGCATTCATCTACCCATTCCTAGATCAATTTCAGAAATCAGAAGTGGACGTTTAACTGTACGAATTGCTGAAACACTGCGCCCCTTTGACAAGGGGTCTAATCTCACTTTCCCAGTTTCTGTCTTCTTCCGTCTTCTTCCATATCGTGCAGTGTTCGGCTGTTTCTCTCGTTTACAACTCCAACATCATCCTCAACTGCAGACAATGCAGCCTTTTCTGCTTGTTTTCACACGGGGGGGGGGGGGGGGGGGGGGGGGGGGGGGGAACGGAAAACATCTCTGTATAGATTAATTCGGCGCTTTGTTCATCTACACCATGTATGAGTTTGATAAAAATACAAACACATCTTGAACGCCGACTTCGTCTGAAATTTGTCTTTTATCTCTCTTCGTAGACACATGAATCTTCGAAGGGAGACGGGGCTGATCTAAAACTGGATGATTTTCTTGATTTTGTATCTCCAACATGGCACACGCAGAATTCTTAGTAGTTCTCAAGGTAGTCAGTGGGTCACTGACTGGTCGGTGCTGGAATTTTATGGAAAGTACAAGCGTGAGGTACATGAATTTCACAATAGATATTTGGGGTAATCACAGAAGCAGAAGAACTCTAAACAATATTAAGAGTAGCACTTTTATCTTTATTATTCATTTTACTATTTTGTAAAAATCTTGACTGGAAAAACAAAGCTATGATCAAACCAAAAGCAGGAGGCCATCGTAGAAGACAAATTAGGCACTCAAATAATAATTCTGATCAGAACCTCTGTATCTCAAAAAGAGAAAACTCTACTCAAATTACCAAAACTTTATTTCCCAAATACACCAGAAACTTTTACTAAAATCCACAAAGAAGTTGCAATAAGCATCAATTTTTGTAACAACTTTGTCAAATTTCCATAACATGTCATTAAAATATCTAATGTATGCTAGATTGAAGTCCCCCCTTTATGCATCATACAATACCCAACAACATGTTCAAACCATGAGTTGATCTAGGAGACTCAGTTGCAATCGTTCATTCAATAGCAGCTCCAACTTGTGACATTTTTCATATTTTTTGTACTTATGGTTGACCCCTTGTTGTTGTACATACAACTTTGTTGTCAACATTTTCAAACATCTTTTCCTCTCAACAATATTTTGAACAAACATAGAGGGATAGCTCTAACATCATGGCATCTCAAAGCACAAAGATTATAGTTTTACCTATAAAATCTATATTAGTGAGATTTAATTTCGATGGCAGAAGGATCTATAAAACTCACTGGCAAAAATGTTACCTTTGCCAATGGAAATCATTTCCACTATCAGAATTTTCTCTCCCAAAGAAATCACACTTTTTTTGCTAAAAAAATTCCTATATGAATTTTCCCACTTTTAGGAATCCATTTTTCTAGTGGAAACAATTTTGCATTAGGAAAGTTGAAAGTGTCTTTTCCAGCAAAATTTTATTTTTAACGGAAAATATTTTATCCCCACAATTTTTCTAACTCTTGTTAATTTTTTTTTCTAGCAAAAGTAATTTTTCTATGGGAAAGTTGAAAGTGTTTCTTTATTAAATTTCTGAAAAAGAAAAATAGTTTACTGATTAATTTAATTTGAGTACACTGAGCCTCTATTTATAATAGTAAAAATATGTAGAATCATAATGAAATTAAACTACCCGTGTTTTACCCTCCAATACATCATCAAGTTTGTGAAATAACTTTTAATGTAACCATATAATTTTTTTTTTATATATACACATGGCAGTATTGGATCATTGCCCCTTTGAGCTTGTCGTTGATAAATATTGCATTGACATCAGTCTCATATACAAAAAAAATGATTCTCCTACCTACTTTTATTCAATCTACCAAAAAAATTAGGGATACAACTCCAATTGTTTTCTCTTACAGGAGGAAGGTCTCCTGAGGAGAATAAAAGTTTATGTACCAAAACTGTTACAATGTGGGACCCACCACGGTTGCATGAGTTGATGGGATCCACCATGAGGACGTGGGATGCCAAGAAGAGTCCTCACCCAAACTAGTATGAGTTAGGAGATAAGAAGCACGAGCTGGAATAAGTTAGAAGATTTGAAGATCAAGTGGGACCCATAAAGATACCACGAGCTGGTAATCTTATCAAGATGAGTTGAAAGATCATGTGGGACCCACAAAGATAAGACCATGAGCCAACCTTCTCTCTTATGTCCACGTGATTAAAGAAGAGTTAGAGTTTAAATTATATTAGACGTCTAGTAGATTGTGTTATCTTTTCATGATAGGCTTATCTTAGAGAGTTAGAGTTGAAATGTAATTAGGAGACTTAAAGTTTAATTGTATAAGGACTCTATCACTTCCTCTACTCGAAATTAATCAAGTTCTATAATTTTTTCTTGAGTAGATCTCTCTTTCTTTGCTTGACACACATCTTGGTTTCTCTTCTCCTTTTCTCTCTACCCGAGAGCCTTCTTCCCTTTTTCTTCTTTTTCTTTCTCTCTTCCCTTGATTGGGATATTAGAAAAGGGGTCCTAAATTCAATATGATATCAGAGCATTAAATTTAGGATCCCCATGTCAAAAGGCATGCTTTAAGAAGATATGATCAATGCCACTAATAGAAAGCTCCTTGTATAGGAAGATAAAAAAGGGTGAGATAAGTTCTTTCATTATATTTTTTACTTCATGTTATTGGTTTCTGAATTTAAAAGATGAGTTAAAGATGATTATGTGAATGTTTTTCATCTTATGAGATTATGGATATGAATTTCTCTCGAAATAGAAGAAGCTATCAAAGCAGTTTTGTCGGTTGTCTAATAGAGACCAGTTCATGATAAGATTGTTAAAATTTTGTTTTTCATGGGAACAAGAGTCCACTGATATAGAAGATTGATATTGAGTTTATTATGAGTGGTTGTTCAGAAAAAAAATCAGAATAATGATTATTTAGCATCAATGCTAAAGTTCTCCATGCACCAAGTTGTTTGAAGATTACTACTTGGATTTTTATTAGAACTTAGTGGAGATTTGTTTTCATTGAAGTGCCTATTATGGCTAAAGAAAATATGAGTAGCAAAGGTGATATACTCAGAATCACCACTACACCCTTACAAGGGATATCAAATTTTATGAATTGGTCCACATTTTCTTATAACAAAGGACCTACTTGGTCACCTCACCAACCGTGGACCACCTACTGATGACGAAGACATTTTTAATAAAAAATAGTTGAAAAATGATACCTTGGTGATTAGTTGGCTAATCAACAGCATGGAAGAACATGTCTCCAATAATGTCATTCATCTTGACACTACTAAACAAATTTGGGAGACATGTGCTAAGCTGTACTCTAGTCCAAACAATCTACATAGACCATATGATATTCTCCAGAGGATGTTGAACACTAAACAAGGAGACAACATCCATGAGTACTTGGCTTGCTTTAGAGGTTTTATTCAAGAATGGAAATTAGCTCAGCCTTCAACCGCATATATTTTTGTCCAAGATAAGTAGAAAGAAGCATTAATTACTGCCATTTGCCTTGCAAATATTAAACCACATCTTGAAATTGCCAAGAGTCAACTTTTGAGTGCTTCAGTTGTTCCCCATGTTTGATGATGTATGTACAACACTACTCCGTATTCCAGATACTTCTTCCTCTACTATTGAAGTTTCATCCGTTATGTATTCAGAACATAGGGGAATGTCATTTGACCACGGCCGAGGCCGAGGCGAGGCAGAGGTTATAGAGGAGGACGAGGAAGAGGTTGAAGGAATGGCTTCACCAGAGCATATGGGAAAGAATGTACTCATTGTAAAAAATATGGGGACACTGTATATACATGCTATTTCAAGGAATGCAGTTACTATGGATAGTTTGGTCACCATAGAGAAATATGTTATAAAGCCAATGACAAATCAGACTAGAAAAAGGCTAATCAAACCTTTGTGACTGATACAAAAGAGAATCAGCCCACAAAATCAACAAAAAAGAAAATTTTTACTAATGAAGAGTATGAGTTGTTTCAGAAAATGAAGACAGTGATGGGTTCTTCTCCTAGTTCCTCAGCAACTACCATTGCCACCACAACTTCAGGTATGCTACCTGCCTCATCTTCATTTTGGATAATTGACTCAGGAGCCTCCGAGCATCTTCATTTTGGATAATTGACTCAGGAGCCTCCGAGCATCTTATTACATTCTTTATCTCTGTGTCTTTCACACAAGTTTGTTACCATAGTTGACTTCTCAAAACAAAATCTAGGGAAAGGATTCACTTCGGTTACGCCATCACTTTCGTTCACCGATATTCTATTCATTCCTACCTTTCATTTGAATCTGTTTTCTATTAGTTAGCTGACAAAATATTTTAATTACTCTATTACCATATCACCCACTTTGTGTGTATTTCAGGATCTTATAATGAAACAGGTGATTGGTGGAGGCCATGAATAAGGGGGGCTTTACTACCTGGATGTGCCACAAATAAATGCTGTTTCCACCAGTGAAAATGAGACAAGGCTACGACACAACCGGTTGGGACATCCATATGCACAATCTCTTCATTATATGTTTCCTACTCTTAAAGTAAGGTCATAATTGAACTATGAAGTATGTAAAATGAGTAAAATTTAAATGAGTACATATTCTCCTCGTCTAGAAGTCAAAAGTGTTACTCCATTTTCATTAATTCATACCGATGTCTGGGGACCCTGGAGTGTCTCAAATATTTCTAAAGCCAAATATTTTATTACATTTATTGATTTTTGAATTTATGGAAAAGAGAAATACTTCATTGACTTCATTAGCTTATAATAATCAGAGTATGTTATGGTCCCTAGCCATGGATCTAGTAACTCGGCAAGTCAAATAAGGATCCAGCACTGTTAGAGGGTTTCTTAACACATTTTTGTGAAAAGAAACTCTCTTTTACTTCCCTCACACGTTATAATTGAAAAGGAGTTTCCTTTTCTCAATTATAGATGCACCAATTCAATCAAGAGACTGTTTTAAGGATCCAATTATGAAACCCCACTTTATACCTTAAGTCAATGAGTAGGGTTTCTGAATTTATGCAACTACCAATGCTGAATGTAAAGAGGGCAGTCACTAGCTCTTCTAAACTCGGAAAAGATAGATAAAAATACCTCTTGAAGACCTTCTTCAATTCAGCAACTCGAAATTCCCTTTCTTGAGGCTAAGGCTCACACAAATCCTCCTTCCCTCACTGCTGGTTCGTGGAAGAGATGGATGACTATTGCAGCATGGAAGAGAAGGTTGATTCCTCCTCCTTTTCCTTCCAAGATCTCCTCAAAGACTCCCCAATGGATGCAGCAAACCCCCAAGAGAGTTCACACTAAGAACCCTAGAATAGAGAGCCTAGAAGGAACCTAAATTACCCTAGTTTATGCTAATTCCGAACTTGCTTTATTTCTCCATCCTTACCCCTTAAATAGGGTAATTAACATCAACATAGGTTAGGGTTATAAAACCCAATTCTACCCCTACCTTTAAGTCTTCTTACAAATCAATAAAATTCAAAATTAAAAGCAACATAAATAATAAAAGTAAAGTAGATGACTCAGTCTTCTTGAGTCCATAACATCTGCCCCCCCTTGGAGATCGAGCTTGTTCTCAAGCTCGAAAGCTGGGTAGACCTAGTGGAAGTTGTCGAGCCGCTCCCATTTTGTGTAGTTGTGGCCGATTGCTGCGTAGTAATGGCATGCAGGGAGATGTTCGGTGGTTCTTCCTCAATCATATCCTCTGTCACCTCGATATCCTCATCTTCAACCTTATCGATCAAAAACAATCTTTTGCACTGATGCCCAACCCGATATGGTTCATCACAGTTGTTACATAGATTCTTAGCCCGTCGTTCCGCCATCTCAGCACTTGTCAATTTTTTTTATATAAGAAGTTGTAGGATGACTAGATCTCGGATCCCCTGGCAAAGTAATACCCGGGTTGTTTCTCGGAGGAATGCGCTCCCTTGACCATGGAGGTCGTCTGTGGTGTGCCTGCTGTTGCAGTTCTAAAGCACGAGCTATATTCATAGCATTGGATAAGTCAACTGGTGCATAGAGCTCCACCTCAAGCTTTAAGGCCTCTGTCAGTCCTGCTGTAAATAGCGCAACTTGCTGATCCACTTGTACCATACTGCTGGCGCATGCTAATTTTTCTTGGAACAATTTTTTATATTGCTCCATGGCCCCAGTTTGGCATAGTAAAACCAAATCTCCCAAAGGGTTACTATAAGCCGGAGGACCCAAACGGAGAGAACACAGTCGCTTAAATTCATCCCAATCTACCACCTCGCTATCAACCTCAACTAGCTGGTACCAAAGTTGTGCTTCCCCTAGTATGTGAAAAATAGCTACGTTGACTCGGTCATAGGTTGAGACTCGCTGATGGCTAATTTTTTTTCACATCGATACAACCATATCAAAGGGTCTTCTGACCCATTATAAGTAGGGAATTCCATTTTAGTATACCTCGGAACAGTGCCTCCCCCCTGGTAGAAGTGACCCCCCGAAATGAGGGGTCCTTGCTGTCCCGAGAAACTCGTGCGCCTCGGAAATTCATCTCCCCCTCTGTTATATGAATGGTCCCCTCCTCTCTGATCTGGAATGAGGGGTACAGTGCATCCCCCCTGGTTGAGGTGTCCCCCCGGAAAGAAGGGTCCTTGCTGACCCGAGAAACTCCTGTGTCTAGTAAACTCATCTCCCCCTCTGATCTGCGAATGGTCACCCGGAATTGGGTTTTTTCCAGTGCTCAGACCAGTCTCCATGTTATCTATCCTTCCTTTCAAGGTTTCCAAATTGAGAGTGAACTTTTCCTCCAATGCAGCAAATTTCTTGCTAGTAGTTAGACCATTCTCCATGTTATCCATCCTTCCCTTCAAGGTGTCCGTATCGATATCAATTTTTGAGAACCTCTCTAGGAAAGTATCAAATTTTCTTTCAAGAAATTCAAAGTATTCATTGGTGCTTCTCTCTACCGGGTTACCCTGCTCTGATACCAAGTTTTTATGGCCCCTAGCCATGGATCTAGTAACTCGGCGAGTCAAATAAGGATCCAACACTGTTAGAGGGTTTCTTAACACATTTTTGTGAAAAGAAACTCTCTTTTACTTCCCTCACACGTTATAATTGAAAAAGAGTTTCCTTTTCTCAATTATAGATGCACCAATTCAATCAAGAGACTATTTTAAGGATCCAATTATGAAACCCCACTTTATACCCCACGTCAATGAGTAGGGTTTCTGAATTTATGCAACTACCAATGCTGAATGTAAAGAGGGCAATCTCTAGCTCTTCTAAACTCGGAAAAGATAGATAAAAATACCTCTTGAAGACCTCCTTCAATTCAGCAACTCGAAATTCCCTTTCTTGAGGCTAAGGCTCACACAAATCCTCCTTCCCTCATTGCTGGTTCGTAGAAGAGATGGATGACTATTGCAGCATGGAAGAGAAGGCTGATTCCTCCTCCTTTTCCTTCCAAGATCTCCTCAAAGACTCCCCAATGGATGCAGCAAACCCCCAAGAGAGTTCACACCAAGAACCCTAGAATAGAGAGCCTAGAAGGAACCTAAATTACCCTAGTTTATGCTAATTCCGAACTTGCTTTATTTCTTCATCCTTACCCCTTAAATAGGGTAATTAACATCAACATAGGTTAGGGTTATAAAACCCAATTCTACCCCTACCTTTAAGTCTTATTACAAATCAATAAAATTCAAAATTAAAAGCAACATAAATAATAAAAGTAAAGTAGATGACTCAGTCTTCTTGAGTCCATAACAGAGTACATGAACCTCTAGTTATAATAGAGGAAGGTAGTAGAGTCCAATTACAATAAAACTTCCTTTGTCCCAATTACACCCAAACTCTAACACTTCAAGATAAGTCCTAGCATAATTAAATAACTCAATATAGATAAAAGACAAACATAACTCAAAATAGAACTCTTCTAGGATGTGACTATAAGATAAAGATGTCTTTGTGAGTCCTTCTTGATCTTCCAACTTATGTGATGAGGATGCTAGCTCGTGGTAATCATGGTGGGTCTTCTAATGGGATTGAGCCCATCTTGTGGACCTTCCTTGGTCGTGTGACCCACCTTATAATACTATTAGATATGTGGGTCTTCCTTGGTCGTGTGGGTTGGAACCCATCTTCCTACACTCCCCCTTAAGCTGGGGGTGAGAGAATATCATGAACTCCCAGCTTGCTACAAATGATTATAAAATATTTTTGTATAAAATGACATTCCTCCAATCTTCCAATTCTCCCCCTCACGCTGGTGCTCTCTTCCATTAGGCCCAGCTGGCCAATTCTGTGGGGGTATAACATAGATGTAATAATAAGTTTCTTTGTCATGGTGTCCCAACCATTGACATTTGATATATTTGATGGGTATTAAGTTCCTCCATCATGGAATCCCAACTGTTGATATTTGTTATATCTTTGACGGGGTATTAAGTTCCTCCGTCATGGAATCCTAACGTTGACATTTGATATATTTTACGGGGTATTAAGTTCCTCCATCATGGAATCCCAATCATTAACATTTATTATATTTTTGATGGGGTATTAAGTTCCTCCATCATGGAATCCCAACCGTTGATATTTTTTATATTTTTGACTGGGAGAAATAAATAACGGTATGAGGCCACTTTTTCTTCAGTAATAATGTCCCCAGAGAGACATAATAGCTGCAACTGAATATAACACGACCATCTTCCAACACATATAACACGAACCAAATAATAAACTTTGTAAAAGAACCCATGAAATAATCCGATATAAAAATTTCTTCTTAGATACACAAGCTTCATTTGTGCTCCCTCTATATTTTGGTCACATAAACTTTATCCACAACATCTGGAATAAAATACCTATTTCTTGTATTTCTTGTACTTCTCCCCCTCACGTTGGGAGGTAATGGCAGTGATCCCAGCTTGAACCAAATATCATAGATGTAGCGATAAACTCAAATAACATAGATGTAGTAATAAGCCCTTAAACTAGGGAGAAGTGAGATATTTTTTTAATATAGGAACTCAAATAGTAACGCAAAAAAATCGGCTTAAATTCGAATTTTTCAATGCAATAGGATACCAGCATGACCTTTGATTCTACCAATGCGAATATGTTTTAAATATAGATCAGATTGACATGAATTTTTTTCCTTCTGAAACATGACTTAAATACCTTTCATCCAAGTATAACTTCTCTTCATAAAATATAATTATCAGAAGATAAATAATCTGATAGATTTTGGTCTCTATCATCTAGCCGAACTAAGTATTGTTTCTCCTTTTTTTTCTAGCATGACCATTGACTCTTCCAAGATTAATATCTCCTTATAAAAAACTTAGATCGAGAATTGGTTGACTAGGTAAAAAAATAGACTTAAAAATATTTATTTATTTTTATATAATTATCCATATAAAGTCTATTTCATGATCACATAAAATACCTCAGAAGTTGAAGCTTTCTGCTACTGCTCGAACCTTTTTTTCAATCTAACCTTTGCTGGTTCAAATATCAATTTCTCTTTGTAGATAAATCCAATTGAAAATTGGTTGAATATGTAAGAGAATAGACTTACAAATATTTAGATATATATAGATATATCTCCATATAAATTCTTGTTCTTGATAACATAAAATACTTCAGAAGTTGAAGATTTTTGCTATTGCTCGAACCTCTTTTGCAATCTAACCTTTGCTCATTTAAATATCGATTTCTCTTTGTGGATAACTCCAATTGGAAAAAAAAAAAATTTTATTTGGAAAGTAGGCTCAAATATATTTTCGTCAATATATAATTTGCAATATGAAAATCTCAGAATAGAGCTAAAAGATGCAAATCAAACTATGGGTGTAGGGACTGAAAAAAAAAAAACTACGGACCTAGACTTAGGGTTTAGGGTTTAGAGAAAATGATCTCATTATCTCTGTGGGTTGACCAAGTCAATTCACAGAACCCGCTCTGATACCATGTTGAATTTATGGAAAAGAAAAATACTTCATTGACTTCATTAACTTATTATAATCAGAGTACATGAACCTCTATTTATAATAGAGGAAGGTAGTAGAGTCCTATTACAATAAAACTATCTTTGTCCCAATTACACCCAAACTTTAACACTTAAAGATAAGTTGTAACATAATTAAATAATTCCATATAGATAAAAGACAAACATAACTCAAACTAGAACTGTTCTAGGATGTGACCATAAGATAAAGATGTCTTTGCGAGTCCTTCTTGATCTTCCAACTTATGTGATAAGGATGCTAGCTCGTGGTAATCGTGGTGGGTCCTACTTCTTATGGGCTTGGTCCCATCTTGTGGGCCTTCCTCGGTCATGTGACCCATCTTATAATACTCTTAGATATGTGGGTCTTCCTTGGTCATGTGGGCTGGTGTTAAGCTCCCTTGCCATGGATCGAGTCACTTGATGATCTCCTCTGGCTTCCAGATTGTAATCCGTTTTGAGGTGTTTGGGATTTTTCGAACGACCAATGATTTGAGAGAGAGATCAATCTTTGAAGGAAGCTTGCACCTTGGACCTCATTAGAGAGAGAATCCGATCTCAGACTTTAGACTAATGATCAATGCTTACTTCATTCCAGAACCTGTCATCCATATAAGAGGGTTAGGGTTGACGCACACAAGCAAAGGCCAAACAAAGGGCCACTAATTTGAAGGAAATTACATCTAAATCTGCTAATTTCAAAAACTTGGAAATTACATAATTTAACCCGTGCATCTACTAATTACTCTAGATGCTATGGAGTCCATAACATTACCCCCTCCTAGAGAAAGAGCTTGTCCTCATGCTCAAAGGTGGGGTAGAGGGCACTGAAGGCCTCTAATGGTTCCTAGGAAACATCAACAAGATCTTTGTCGGCCCACTGGACTAAAATTTCCCACAACCCTTGGACCCTGCGAGCTTGAAACACCTTCTCTGGAGTAGGTAGAACATGACCATCTTGTATTGGTGGCAATGGTGTGTGAAGCATAGGCGAGTCTCCCCTGAACGGCTTCAATAGGGAGACATGGAAGACATCATGGATCTTGGCGTCTGGTGGGAGTTGTAGGCGATAAGCCACACTGCCAATACAGTGCAACACCTGAAATGGCCCATAGAACTTCAGTGAAAGTTTGTGACGTTTGGAGGCCGTAACGGAAAGCTGGCGGTAATGTCGAAGTCGAAGCCATACATAATCTCCCAGAGAAAATGAAAGGTCACGATGACCTTGTTGTAGGTGCTCTTCATAGTGTCTTGAGGTTTCTGCAAGTGAGCTTTGACCTGTGCGATCAAAGTATCCCATTCCCCCAAAACCTGGTCTAGCGCCACTACCAGAGACGAGCGAGGCTCATAAGATAAGAGACAGGGGGGGGGGGGGGGGGTCTCGCCCATAGATCACCTTGAAGGGTGTAGTGCCAAGTGTAGTGTGGTAAGAGGTATTATAACAAAAATCCACCCAAGCAAGCCAACGAACCCAACTTTTGGGAGTATACCCCGCGAAACAGCGCAAATACATCTCAATAGTGCGGTTGACTACTTCCGTTTGTCCATCTGTCTGAGGGTGGTAGGCTGATGAGAAAGCCAATTTTGTGCCTTGTAATTTGGATAGCTCTTTCCAAAAGGTACTTGTGAATACTGCATCTCTGTCATTGGTGATGGACTCTGGTAAGCCATAAAGGCGGATAATCTAGTCCATGAAGACCTGAGCCACATGTGCCCGTATAAGGATGCGCCAGAGCCAGGAAGTGCCCATATTTAGAGAACCGATCCACCACTACGAAAATAATAGATTTTCCTAAAGACGTTGGGAGGCCATCTATAAAGTCCATGGATATATCTGCCCATACCTGTGAAGGGAGTTGAAGAGGTTGCAGCAAGCCTGCTGGGTTTAATGTCTCTGCCTTGTTCTATTGGCAAACCTGGCACGCATATACATAGTTAGCCACTATAAATTTCATGCCCCTCCAATAGAAGTCACGACCTAGCCAAAAATATGTCTTTTGCAGGCCTTCATGAGTCCTGCCGTGATAGGTAGATAGGATGTTGTTGAGTAGGGCTTAAGTAGGATGGAGATAAATCTGATTCTTATACAATATGAGATGGTCCTGAAGTGCCCAATTTGCTGTCCATGGTGCTTTGCTCAATGCTGTGATACAAGGAAATGAGCTCGGGATGTTGCTGAATTTCATCCCTAATTGAATCGAGCAAAAGAAATCGTGGTTGACTGATCGTGTGTAGCTGTGGTTTCGACATGTCTCGGGGAGACAAGGCATCAGCCCCAATGTTAAGGTGGCCTGGTTTACTTAGCTATTTGTTGTTGCGGTGAAGAAGTGATACGTTGCTCCAATAAATATTTCAAACTGCAGTGGCCTGTTCAGATCACCAAGTGTTGACCCCAAAGATAGGGCCGCCAATGCTGAATGGTTTTGGCTAAGCTGATAAGTTCCCTTTCATAAGCAGCTAATTTGTGGTGGTACGGGGCGAGGTGCCTGCTGAAATATGCAATGGGATGGCCCTGTTATTGTAAGACTGCGCCAATGTCCCCTCCGGAAGCATCACATTCAATAACAAACGGTTCTTCAAAATTAGGGAGTTGGAGAACCGGGGCAGAGGCTAAGTGTGTTTCAACTGCTCAAAGGATGAAGCCACTATGTCTGACCATGTGAAGGCGTTATGCTTAAGTAAGCTGTTGAGCGGAGCCGCGATTTGGCCATAGTCGCGAATGATCTTTCGATAATACCCGACCAGGCCTAAAAATCCCCATAAAGCAGTGACTGAATGTGGAGTGGGCCAGTCAACCAGTGACTGTAATTTGCTACTGTCTGCCTTAACACCAGAGGCTGAGATGACATGACCCAGATAAGCTACCTCTGAGGTACCCAAAGAGCATTTGGATTGGTTGAGAAACAAATGATGGGAACGCAGGAGGTTGAATACCTGGCGCAAATGCTGAATATGGACTTCCCAGTGGTTGCTATAAATCAGAATATCATCAAAGAGTACCAGAACATATTTTCGTAAGAGAGGGCGAAAGACATCATTCATTAGGGTCTAAAAGACCAAATGGCATGACTAAGAACTCAAAATGGCCATGATGCGTGCGGAAGGTAGTTTTCTCCACATTTGCAGGGTGGACCCAAATCTGGTGGTACTCGGATTTCAAATCCAGCTTAGTAAATAATTCTGCCCCATTCAATTCATCCAAGAGTTCGTCCACCATGGGTATTGGAAATTTATCCTTAACCATATGAGCATTGAGCTCTCTGTAGTCAACACAAAATCGCCAAGAGTGGTAATGTTTTTTCACCAACAACACTGGGGAAGAAAACGGAGACCGGCTAGGCTGAATAATGCCTTGCGCTAACATAAGCTGACATTGGCACTCTATCTCATCTTTCTGTAAATGGGGGTAGCGGTATGGGCGCTCCACTACAGGCTCAGTGCCTAACTTTAAACGTATACGATGATCACAAGTTCGGATCGGTTTGAGCGCAGTAGGCTCCTAAAATAAATCAGCAAATTCTGTAAGGAATGAGTTTAACTTACAACGATTGGAGTCCATAGGTTGGATATTCTGGAGAGAGCAAGGTAACGGAGCATGAGTCCCATGAAGGGTGAGTTGTTTCTAGTCTTGCGTAAAATTCATAGTGAGGGACTTGAAATCCCATAAAATTGGACCCAACTGCTGTAACCATTTAATACCCAACACAAGCCAAATCCAGCGAGTGGAATGATTAAGAAGTCCATAAATATGTGTTGCCTTCAATATGAAAAGGTACCACTAGACAAACTCCAGCACTGGAAATCTTTGCCCCATTGGCTATCGAGACCAAAATGCCAGTGTTCTGTTGAATCGATAAGCCGAGTTGTTGTGCTGCTAGTTGGCTATTAAAGTTGTGGGTACTACCTAAATCCACTAAGGCTATCAACTGTAGGTGTTGGAGGCCAGCTCGGACCTGCATGGTGTTTGTGCTATGCAGCCCTGTCATAGCATGGAGGGAAATAATTGGTTCGTCCATCTCAAGCTCTACAAATTTTTCCAACGGTGGGGTCTCCTCGGAATCATCCACCTCTAACCAAAACAGGCGTTTGCATATGTGACCCTGTGTGTATGTTTCATCACGATAATAACAGAGGTTTTTGGCTCTCCTCTATTCCATCTCTGGTTTAGAAAGGCGACGAATGAATTGTGGTGGTGGTGCCTTGGGTGGTTCGGATATGGGTGAAGTATTGTTGCCTTGGCGCATTGGGGGGGTGGAGTGCAAAGTTGGGTGGGGCACCAGTGGCTACCCGGCCTGGCCTTGGAGGCCTATGCCCGAGGGACTCTTTCAAGACCCATTGTTTAGCATCTAGAGTACAGGCAAGATTCATGGTATGTATTAGGTCCGTTGGATCATGTAATTCTACTTCCAGACGAAGTGCTTCCACTAGTCCTGTAGTAAATAAATGCATATATTGAGTAGGACACACATACCTCGATGGAACCGGTCTGTTTTAAGTTGACCAAATCGCCCAAAGGATTACTGCGGGCTGGGAGACCAAATCTCAGCTTGCTATAATCCTTAAAAATATCCCAATCGTGGATATGGTGCTCCGAATCAAATTGATGGTACCATAACTACGCTTCATCGAGCATGTGGAAGGCGGCTCAAGGAACTCTGTCATCAGCTTGTGTTCTTTGGTTCCAAAAAAATTGGTCACACCTATGAGGACCTGTCATAAGTTGGAAAATCTAGTTTGGTATACCTGAGAACGGTGGTGCGGATTCCCCCTGCTGGTGGGTGTGGTTGACACATTGGCATATGAAGAGGAGGTGGATGAAGAGGTTGTTGATTGGTAGGTTTATTGGAGCTTCCCGACAGAGCAGCATCCCTTGCAAACTATTCCCCTATTCGAAGATTTATTTGAAGAAGAGTCTCCTTCATTTCCAGCATTTCATTTTGGAGTGCGTCTATCCGATTTTGTCCTTCAATCCGAAATTCTTCAATGAGATTATGCAAGTCATTGGGAGAAGAGGAATCGCCGATAGTGGTCCTGTCTGATACCACGTTGTTAAGCTCCCTTGCCATGGATCGAGTCACCCGACGATCTCCTCAGGCTTCCAGATTGTAATCCATTTTGAGGTGTTTGGGATTTTCGAACGACCAATGATTTGAGAGAGAGAGATCAATCTTTGAAGGAGACTTTTAGACTAATGATCAATGCTTACTTCATTCCATAACCCGTCATCCATATAAGAGGATCATGGTTGATGCACACCAGCAAAGGCCAAACAAAGGGCCACTAATTTGAAGGAAATTACATCTAAACCTGCTAATTTCAAAAACTAGGAAATTACATAATTTAACCCTGCGTCTACTAATTACTCTAGATGATATGGAGTCCATAACAGCTGGAGCCCATCTTCCAACATTGCTGATTTCACTTGCACCACTTGGTTCTTTCTATTTAAAGAGTGTTATGAAATATCATTGATTAAAAAGTCATTTCATGCTATGGTACTCACTCAGTTTGGTAAAAAAATAAAAATACTCCTGTCTAATGATGCCAAAGAATACATTTCCAAAGACCTTGACTCCTTTTATCAAGATAATGACATTATCCATCAAATATCATGTGCTTACACTCCTCAACAAAATGGTTCAGTCAAACGAAAAAATCGTCATATTCTTGAGGTAGCTCGAGGTTTATTATATGCCATGAAAACTCCACTTTTATTGGCCTCATGCAGTCCTTCTTGCATGCTTTCTTATAAATCGTCTACCATATTCTGTCTTGGTAATAAATCTCCTTAATCTATATTATTACCAAATGATGATCTGTTTTCACTACCTTTGAGAGTGTTCGGATGTCAATGTTTTGTTCATAATACATTCCCTAAACACAAAAAACTTGATCCTAAATCTATCAAGTGTATCTTCTTGGGATACTCCCACACACAAGGGTTATATTTGTTATAGTTCTACTCTTCAATGTTTACTTGTGTCAAGAGATGTAACATTTTTTGAAGACTCGTCATTCTATTCTGACAGTGCTCCTTCTGGTCTGTCTTCAGTACTAGGTTCTCCTAGACCGGTTGTGCCCCGTGATACAAAAATTATTCAACCCCCTAAGTAATTGGCTGACACCACACTTGACGAGTTGACAGATCCCACTGAGGTAAGTCCATCCTCTCCAATTTCTTTTGGCCCTCACTATGATACTCGTCCTATTATTGTAAGGAAAGAACCTAGATCATGCACTAAACCTTCTACTTCTCATCCCATTTCAAACTTTGTGTCTCATCATCACCTATCACCTTTATGTTGTCAACATCTTTCTTCTATTTCCTCTATATCTGTTCCACGGTCCTATCAGGAGGCTCAACAACATCCAGGGTGGAAGGCAACAATAGATGAAGAAATAGAGGTACTTCATGAAAATCAGACATGGTCACTGGTTCCTCTTCCGTTAGATAAGAAACCGTCAGTTGAAAATGGGTTTTTACTATTAAACATAATCTGGATGGGTCAATTGCACGTTTGAAGGCTCAAATTATTGCTAAAGGTTATACTCAATGTTATGGTATTGATTATGAAGAAACCTTCTCTCCAGTGGCAAAAATAAACTCGATACGTGTATTATTATCTCTGACAACCAATTTTTCATGGCAAATATATCAACTTGATGTAAAAAAATGCCTTTCTGAATGGGGATATTAAAGAAGAAAATTATATGCACCGTATGTCGGCTAAAAAAATCTCTATATAGTCTAAAACAGTCCCCTCATGCTTGGTTTGAAAATTTTAGTCAAGCCCTCATACGGCCTGGATTTTACAGATGCTCTGGAGATTGCTCAGTATTTATTAAAAACACACCTAGGGGCAAGTAATTCTTGCAGTATATGTTGATGATATCATTTTAACTGGTAGTGATTCTGAAGGCATCCAGGAAACATAAGAAAAAATATGTGCTGAATTCAACACAAAGGATCTTGGACTACTCAAATATTTTCTGGGCATTGAAGTATTACAATCTAGACATGGGATTATGCTATCCCAAAGGAAGTATGCCCTTGATCTACTGGAGGAGACAGGAATGATGGGATGTAAACTATCAGAAACTCCTATGCACTCAAATACAAAATTATGTGCAAGTATTGGAGAATATGTAGATATAAAAAAATATCAAAGACTAGTGGAAAGACTTATTTACTTGTGGGTAACAAGGCCAGATATATCATATACAATAAGTGTGGTGAGTCAATATATGCACAAACCACAACTTAGTCATTGACAAGCACAAGAAAGGATATTACGATATCTGAAAGGAGCTCCAGGAAGAGGGCTTCTTTTTAAAAATCATGGTCACTTCAACATCGAAGGATTCTCAGATGCAGATTGGGTCGGATCCCCAGATGACAGGAAATCTACTTTGAGATTTTGTACGATGGTTGGAGGAAATTTGGTCACATGGAGAAGCAAAAAGTAGTAGCACAATCTAGTGTAGAAGCAGAATATAGAGCCATAGCACTACTGTTAGTGAACTCCTATGGATCAGATATCTTCTCACTGAATTGGGATTCTACAAAGAAACTTTGATGGATCTATATAGTGATAACCAAACAGCA
The DNA here is from genome assembly GCF_029961685.1 of Aristolochia californica. NCBI lineage: Eukaryota > Viridiplantae > Streptophyta > Magnoliopsida > Piperales > Aristolochiaceae > Aristolochia > Aristolochia californica. Next base: position 5,685,703 of record NW_027182257.1, read on the forward strand.
ATACACATTCCATTGAATCCAGTCTTCCATGAAAGAACAAAATATATTGAAGTGGACTGCCACTTTATACAAGAAAAGTTCCAAACAGGCCTTTTATCTCTATAACATATATCATCACAAAGTCAAGTTGAAGATATTCTCCCCATGTCAGTCACTCACAAAATTAAGTCTACAATCTACAGCAAGCTGGACATCTACAATGTTTTCTCACCCCCAGCTTGAGGGGGAGTGTTACAATGTGGGACCCACCATGGTTGCACAAGCTGGTGGGACACACCATGAGGCTGTGGGATGCCAAAAAGAGTCCTCACCCAAGTTGGCATGAGTCAGGAGATAAGAAGCACAAGTTGGAATAAGTTAGAAGACTTGAAGATCAAGTGGGACCCACAAACATACCACGAGCTGGAAGATCATGTGGGACCCACAAAGATAAGACCACGAACCAACCTCCTTTTTATGCCCACATGATTAAAGAAGAGTTAGCGTTCAAGTTATATTAGACCTCTAGTAGATTGTGTTATCTTTTCATGATAGGTTTATCTTAGAGAGTTAGAGTTGGAATGTAATTAGTAGATTTAAATTTTAATTGTGTAAGGACTGTATCACTTCCTCTACTATAAATAGAGGTGTTGTAACTTGAAATTAATCAAGTTCTACAATTCTTTATTGAGTAAATCTCTCTCTCTTTGCTTGACACACATCTTGGTTTCTCTTCTCCTCTTCTCTCTACCCGAGAGCCTACTTCCATTTTTCTTCTTTTTCTTTCTCTCTTCCCTTAATCGGGATATTAGAAAAGGGGTCCTAAATTCAACAAAAACAAAATTTACTCATTCTACCATGCCTACTAATTTCGGCCTAAAGGAGGCTCTCCTAGCTGGCAGTACTCAGTTTGTCCCCTGATCCTCTGAAAATGTTTCAAAATGTGTGTGAGCCAACTTAGTAAGCTCTACTCCTAGTCACAAATAAAACTACAAAACCATATAGAGAGTCTAATGCATAATCAAATCCAAAATTTATGCAAGTTTAACTCAAAATTCCTACATGTCTCAAACTACTAGTTAACCCTTGTATATGTATACTTATGCATGCCTCACTTCATGAATACTATGAATATTGTCTAATAATAATAACACTAATTTAACATAAAAATTTGTAAAGATATTTAGCATAAATATGGATCTACTTCAATTTCCCATCTTCAATAGTATGATTTTATACACTAGAAAATCTTACTAACGAATATCTCTTGTATATAACACTACCTTAGGACATGCCCTTGTTAGGTACTTGAATAAAGTCCTTACCCCTGAACATTGGTGAAACACCACCTTTTCAAATTTCACAGAGTTTCATTTTGTCAACACACCCATACCCTCACTGACTTCTCAACTAGAGTTCTTATCTTTCATGTAGTAGTTATTCTATTCATACTCATATACCCTCACTGGTTTCCCAACAAGGTCCTTACTTATGTGGTAGTTGTTTTGCTCACACACATATCTCCTTATTGGTTTCCAAATAAGGCCTTTATTCCTCAGGTAGTGGTTGTTCTACACACACACACACACACACACACACACACACATACCCATATTACTTTTCCAATAAGGTCCTTATCTCTTTTTAGTAGTTGTTCTACTTACACATGCATACCCTTAATGGTTTCCCAATATGGTCCTTATTCCTCAAGTAGTGGTTGTTCTACACACACACGAATACCCTTCTTGGTTTTTCCCAATAAGGTCTTTATCTCTCATGTACTAGTTGTTCTATGCACACACACATATACTTATTGGTTTCCCAATAAGGTCATTATCTCTCATAGTAGTTGTTCTACTCACACACACATACCCTTATTGGTTTTCCAATAAGGTCATTATGTATCCCTACAGATGATGCATAACTTTTTTTTAGAGCTAGACTCAATAAGTCCACAAGAATAATACCGAGCAATCTAGAACCCTCGATCAACATCTTGAAAGAGGTCTCGATTCCCCACTTGGTGTACCAAGTAAAGTCCACGTCATCTTATCTGTATCTTGATAAAGTACATATAATCCTCCATTGGACAACCAGGCAAGGCCCATACTCCCTACTACAATTGAGGCACAATTTTTTTTCCTCTCCTGGTCACTTAGTTGAGGCTTAAACTCCTCTATGCTGATAGGGTACAATATTTTTTCTCTACTGGTCATCTAACCGAGGCCCAGATTCCTCGAATGTAGTTGGGGTACAATTATTTTGTTAGCATATGCATAACCCCATATACCAAGGGTCCAAAATCTTTATGGTTAGTTTCCCTGGAAGTCCACAATTTAACACTCTTACAACTAAGGTCAAATACGACCATCCACTCGAGTTTATTATAAGACTCTTAGTCCAAGTCCCGAAATGTTTTTCAACTATTATTGCTTATAAATTCATTAATTGGCCCATAATTGTAATTCAATATGGTGGATTGACCTTTCAAGTTATTTAAGAAGACTTACAGGCTGACTTATTAGGATTCCAATCCTAATTTCCCTGAACATTATATTCCTCTTTGTAACTTTGGTTGAAATTTCTCAACAAGAAAAATAAACCTCTAGAATGCAATCGAGATCTTTTTATAATGTTGCAAGGAAACTATGGGCAAGACTCAATTGGGATGTAAGTTGACTTCTTAGGCTTCTCCACATTAAACAAAACAAGAACTTAGAATTAATCTTGTACTACTGTTCATTCAATCCTGCAATCTTGCACTTGGTACCTTATTATTTAGAAAATATCTTCACCTTAAGATTTTTTAGTATTGACTTGGCTTTGTTCAGTCCATGGATGGTCCACTTTCTGGTTGTCAATATGATAATCCACAACAAGACTTGGTTGACTATCATTGTAGTTGAAAATTCACTTTTTGAGTAATTAACTCCCTTGGGAGATTTTGAAACTAGAAGGGAACCCTTGCATCTTAACACCCTACTACCTATGTCGACTAATTTTCTAGAGTCATTTCGAAAGGCTTCCTCATAAGAAGGAAACTTTGCTTGATGCATACTATAGAATGATATCAAGCCCTCAAAGAGCTTCTAGTAAATTCTCCAACTCATCACCCTATAAGACAACATTTTCGAAATCTTGAATCCACTCCACTGTTACTCATGCTTATGTAAACAAAGCATGAATTCATAGAGTTCAACTATTTCTCAGTTTAAATCAAAACTATCAAATTCAGAAATCAAATTTGATATACTTCTAATCCTGTAAAAAAAAATCAAGTATGATCTTTAGAACCTTGCTAATCCTAGTCCAAAATCAGTCCACTGTCTTTAGAGGTTCACTTTTGGTACTCACCTATTTATGTCTGAAATAGAAAAACATAAATTTTAGAAACTAAACAACTTCAATCAATTTCAAACCCTCAATTCAATTAATTTCCTCCATATCCAACAAATCATGCATAAATCAATCAAGAATATGGAATTCCAGAAACTTAAATGACATATAATCTGCTCAACTCTTAATTCCTGAAACTCTTCCTCCATATCCAACTAATTACACACAAATTAAACAGAAACATGAAATTCTAGAAATTTAAACAATGGTTAATCTATTTAAACTTTCAATTTCAGCAAATCTTCTTCTATATCCAACAAACCAAACATAGGTCAAACAAAATATGAAATTACAGAAACTTAAACAACATTTAGTTCACTTAGCCCTCAATCTCTGCAACCTTTCTCCATATCAAACTATTTATGCATAGATTGAACAGAACATAAAATTTCAGAAACTTAAGCAACATTTAATCTACTCAAATCTCTCCATTTCATCAATTCTTCCTCCATATCCAACTAATCATATATAGACCCAACAAGAGTATGACAATCCCAGAATTAACCATCTTAATCCAACTCAGGCCATCAATTTCAGTAACCCACACTCCATATTCAAGTAATCATACCTAAATTGAATAGGGTTATAAAATTCCAAATATTAAATAACTTAAATCCAATTCATATCTTCAATTTCAATCATCCATACTCCCTACTCAACTAATCATATGCTTAATTTGAACAAGGACCTGCAATTCCAACAATTAAAACAACTCCCATCTAGCCCAAATCCTCAACTTCAATGCTTCATACTCCATACTCAACCAATTAAGTTTAAATTGAACAAAAACATAAAATTCCAGCAACTAAAACAACTTCCATCTAACCCAAAATTATAATTTCAATGCTCCATACTCCACACTCAATTAACTGTGCTCAAAATGAACAAAAACATAAAATTCCAGCAAATAAAGTAATACCCATCTATCCCAAATCTTCAATTTCAACGTTCAATACTCCATACTCAACTAATTATGCTAAAATTAAACAAAAAACATAAAATTCCAACATTTAAAACAACTCCCATCTACCCAAATCTTCAATTTCAATGTTCCATACTCCACACTCAACAAACTATACTTAAATTGAGCAAAAACAGGAAATTCAAGCAATTAAAACAACACACATCTACCCCAGATCTACAACTTCAATGCTTCGTACTCCATACACACTTCACAATGATCGATCAATCAATACACTGACTTTTCAAATGAGCAAAAAATTGCTAGTTTGGCTTGGGGAAGTTATAGATACCCCACCAAACATCACCTAGAGAAGTTAATGAACATTTATTGAAAAATCTATTAGCCCTTATTCTCAAAGTCTTGCAGACTCTTCTCTAAAGTGTTTTTGAGTGAAAGAGAGTCATCACCTTCCAAATCTTCTACTCCTTCCTCTACCTTTCCTTCCATATCATTTAGACAAGCTCCCATATAAACATTATGTTGCAAAGAAGTGGAGGCTTGGATCTCTCAAGGAGAAGGTACTCTCCAAGTGAAAGGGTGTAAGTGATTTTTCCTTTCTTTGATTTTATTTTTTGACAGGTTCATCTATAACCTATTTAATCTAGATAGGAAGGGCCATCTAGAGCTACAATTTAGCCAATCTCTTGGGGATATTGTATTTTTAAAAGTGTGTTCTTGAGCTACATGTGGTTTAAATAGCCAAAATTTTTTTTGTATAAATTCCAGCTATTAGAGATTAAATAGTGGAATTTCCCAAGCAAGCATTCTCGAGCGGTGAATACCAATAGGGGAACATCAATAAAAAAATATTTTGTCTCCTATGGTGTGTGATTGATTTTTTACATTGAATTTGCTATATTTCATGCTTTACATTACTTATCTTGCTTAAACTTTTGATTTGTAAGTCTCAATTCATCCCCCCTCTTGAGAAGCTAGATGGGCAAACATCAATTGCGAAGACGAAAAAAATAGCCCAATTTTAAGGCACAACTAAGAGATTACGCACTTCTAAGTGTAGCTCAAACAAAAACCACCTTTTGGGTGCAGAATAAAAGATCGAAATCAAGTTGGATGTTGGGGGCACTCCTATACTTTGTAGGAGGTGGTCAAGCGTTGCTCTAAAGTGATGAAAGATGATAAATTGAAGAAATATTAGAGGAACACAAGGAATTCAGATGAAATGAGTTGACTATGCAACACTCTACTTCCAAAAATAAGTCTAGAAACTTTAGATAGAAGGAGGTGACAAAGCAATACTCTACTTTCAAAAATAACTTCAGAAACTTTAGATAGAAGGAGGCGACAATGCAATACTCTACTACTTCAAATCAAGTTTTTAAATGTTGGAAGATATGATTATGTTGGAGTGTTATTAATGTAATTAGTTTATATTTCTTGTCTCCTCTTCACTCTTACTACGGTGAATGGTATAATTGTAATATTGGTAGAGCTTAATGGGGAGGGTTTGGACCAAGTCCTTACCCTATTCTTCCTCCTCTTTTCTCCAAATTCGTTACTCTTCCTCTTCTCCTCCTAAAACCTTATCTCCATAACTCTTCTTCTTCTTCTTCTTCTTCTCACCTCTTAATCCTCTTCCACTATGACTATACATCATAAAATTAAAAGTTTCAACATGTTATCAGAGTGAGAAAAGAATTGAGATGGAAAAGGAGAAGAAGATGGAGAAGAAGGGGAGGAGGAAGAAGAAAAACAAAAAAAAGGATTTTATCATTTTTCCTCTAGTCTTCTTTCCCAATTTAAGTCTTTCATTGGATGTTTAACCTTCTTACCATATATTTCATATATAAAATTATAAATCTTTGGAAATATATTTGAGTCTAGTTTCCAACTAAAAAATAATCATTGAAATCAGATTTTCTTATATCTGTAAGTCTATTTACTTATCTATTCAACCAATTCTCAATCTGAGTTTTTTAGATGGAGATATCGATCTCGGAAGAGTCAATGGTCTTGCTGGCCAAAGAAAAAAAAGTACTCAGTACGTCCATATTACAGAGTCCAAAATCTATCAAATTATTTATCTCAAAATAAGTATATTTTTTATGAAATGTATTTAAGTCTAGTTTCATAAGGACAAAATTTTATGTCAATTTGATCTATATTTATGGACATTGGCATTGAAAGAATCAAAGGTCATGCTGGTATCATGTTGAATGAGAAGACCCAAATTTAAGCCAAATTTTGTACTTCATTTTTTGAGTTGCTATTATTGATCGACAATATCAGGAAAGTATCTCATGATTGGCCCCTGAAAAGTTTCTATTTTTTAGCTAAAAATATCTAGAAAGAATCTTTTGATGATCACCTTATTTTCAAAAACAATTCATTGATTTATTTTTCAAAGATATGAAGTGTTCCTATTCTGATTTATGGCAATTTCCAAAAAAAAAGTAGTTACTTGATTTAATGGTACAAATTAAAGAAGTATCTATGTAAGGATATTTTGATCTTGGATCCGATTCAAAACATGTATTTCTTCTCTGGTTATGAGAAATCCTTTCAGCATATTAATAACATCTTGGAGTAGCTCTCGGTGTACTTATCCCCTTATGAAGTGATCAATCTCATTCAATCTATCAGTCAGTAAAATCCTTTCAAGCTATAACTGGTCTAGCCTTAGGCTTTGCCTTTGGTTTTTTGTCTTACCTTTTAGAATCGGTTTCCTTTTGTAATTACATCTCTAAGCATGGCTCTATTTTTTTAGAAGACCTTGCAGCTACTCTTGGAACCAGAAACACTCAGTTCAATTATTTTTTTTGAGAAAATTAACAACACTTGGTTCAACTTATTGGCAGCTTATTACTCGATTCCAACTTATTATTTGGTGCATATCTTTCTTATTTATGGATGGACTTGTTGCAGATTATCTCATGTTTCCTTATTACTCTTAAGGACTTTTACTATTTATCGGTTATCTACTGATATATAACAACATATTTGGTACGTGTTATTTGGGCATTGGCTCATTACCGCAACTGCTATTGTGTCTCTTTAATTGAGACATTATTATTGAAGAAGAACTCTTCGATTGCTTGCCTTAAGTTCATTATTCACTGACTGTTGTCGGCATTGGTTCTTATGATGAAGAATTTGAATTACTTCATAAAAGAAAGCACATGATGGCCCAAGCTACTTCATCTTATCTTCCTATATATTCTCCATTACCCTTTTATTATTTGATAGCCTTTCTCATACCATCCTTTATTTGACTCTCATTTACCCCCTCTGACCAACCCTTTTTGGTGCGTTGCTATGGTTGGTCCAGGTCTCATTTTTCATTAATGCATCAATTTCTTCCTTCATAGCTTGAGCCTGCGTAGGGTCTTTTAGAGTTTCATCAACACTTATGGAATATGGTGTGAGAAGAGTTCAGTTATAAAATTCTTGACAGTTATTTTGTAGACACATAATTGACAATTGGATATTTCGATCTTTGTTCCTTCACTTCAGGAGGATATTTGTTCGGTGGTTTGCCCCATTTGTGCTAGATAAGTAATTTAAAAACAACAGAAGTATCCACATCATTAGATTTTTGAGGTGTGACAAGAATACTTACCTCAATGATATTCTCTGGAGAAAGGTCGTTGGATACTGAGGAGGGAAGGGGTACTGCTACTTCAACTTCCAGAGATGTCAGCTCTCGATTAGGTTCTTCTACTTCAACTTTTGGAGATGTTGTTGTAGTAGAGTCCTTGAACCAGTCAAATGTCAACCAATTCACCTCTTCTTCTCGTGTCTCCCTCTGAAGAGAAAAAATAGGAATGTGACATCCATAGTCACATATGTGTAGATCGTAGCATTGGTATCCTTTTTTATGTACCACATATCCCAAAAAAAGACACCAAATAGCACAAGGATCAAGTTTCGTGTGCTAGTTTTTTATGAGATTAACGAACACAATGTAACAAAAAATTTGAGGTGGAAGCATCACATCATGGGTAATGAAACATAGGTTGACAATACCTATAGTGGAGTCTTAAACTCAAGAACTTTGGAGGGCATATGGTTAATAAGATGGATTGGCATACAACAACATCAATCCAATGGTGGCTAGGCACGCGAGTTCCAAGTAAAAGAGCCCGAATAGTTTCAAGTATATGGAGATTTTTTTTCTTTACAATACCATTTTGCTGAGGAGTCTTGGGCATGAGGTTTCATGAATCAGTCCATGATGTTGGAAATAATCACATAATTTTTATTCACACATTCTCCACCATTATCAAATCGAAGAATTCGAATCCTAGCGAAGAACTGAGGTTGAATCATTTTATGAAAGTAATGAAATTTATGGAAGACCTCATCTTTATGTTTCAACAAGTAAATCCAAGTCATTCGAGTGCAATCATCAATAAATATCACAAACTAAAGAAAACCAAACATAGTATATTTAGGTGAAGGACCCTACACATCAGAGTGAATCAAAGCAGAAGGGACCACACTCTTATTCATACTTAAAAGGATAATTTACTCGATGACTTTTAGCTACAATGCAAGTTTCACACTTAAAGTCCAGATTTGAAAAATTCCAAAAATAAATAAGGGAACACATGTTTTAGATAACCAAACGAAGGATGGCTTAACGTGCCACAACCAAATCTGTCCACTTTGAGGTCATGGGTGGCACATGTGATCATGTAATATGCTCAGCCCGTACCGAAATCACTCCTAGCCATAAGACATTGCTCCATACTCCAGTCAAATAACTCATGCTTGATATTGGGCACACTCTTATCTTCTTTAGGTAGTGGGTCTATAAGTATTGTATTAAGTTGTAGAGCCTAATTAACGCCCTATGTTGAGTTGGTCGCAGATTGACCTGTGCGATTAGGTTGTCGTGGGGGTTAAAAGAGGGTGGGAAGCCCCCCTTCTGAGGGTGTAGGGGTTCACGGTATATTAACTGTTATTTCATTAAGGGCAATTTAAGAATTTCACTCTTGTAATGCGGTTATCCTAATTTTCTCTTTATAATTGAGGGGTGCCGCTATTAGGGTTTTATCATCTTATACCGAGGAGCATCTCGAGTTGTAGCCCAAGAGATTAGAGAAAAACACCTGTAAGTGTGCGATTTCTCTTGTAAATTATTTCATCTTCATAGTGGATTACTATAGCGGCATAAGACAGGTTGTAGTTTCACCTTGAGGTGAACCTGTGCAAATCTTGTTGTGCTTTTTTGTGCTTATTTTTTCATTCTCCCGCGTTTATTATTATTGTTCTCGTTAGTTTGGAATTAGGGCATATAATTCCCAACACATTGCTCAGAAGTGTAATAAAACTCTTCCATCATCGTGTCCCTCCACAGGACATCGACTGTCAAATGGTCAGAGTAATTGTTATGGAATAGTCTCACATGGATTAGTAAGAAAAAATGTGTTAACTTTACAAGCTAGTAAAGAGGTTTCCTAAGATGGCTAGTCATTTTGGAATAGGCCTTGGACCCAACTTAATATGGTATCAGAGTTGGTACTCGTATGTGGGCCTCCACCCAAATTATTCACATGTAAGAGCCTAGAGGGCCTACATGTGAGGGGGAGTGTTATGGAATAGTCTCATATGGATTAGTGAGAACAAATATGTTGACTTTATAAGCTACTAAAGAGGGTTCCTAAGATGACTAGTCACTTTGAAATAGGCCTTGGACCCAACTTAATAGTAATAAATGCCGATTAAGGGGGGGGGGGGGGGGGGGGTGGGGGAAGGGGGTATCGAGTAATCACCCGGAAGATAATATTCTGGGGCCACCATGTGCTTTATTCTTCATTAGAATAACTAATGCTGATAACAATCAACAACTGAGAAGTCCTTGAATAATAATGTTTCAGCCAAAGAGACACAATAGTAGTAGCTAAAATGGGTATGGGCCCATTAGCACATACCAAATACTGAAAATCCATAAAAAAAGACCCATAAAATAATCTGTTGCAAGTCCATCTGAAGGTTGTGCCCCAAATAATATGTTGACCAAAGAATAAGCTGCCAATACTTTAAAATTATAATCCAGCCGGAGACAAAGGAATTTAGTCGAGCAGAGTCAGATATTAGACCAATATAGCTGAGTCGTGCAAGAAATAGGTATGAAAATCTAGACCCAAACCTGTATAACTGAGGTAGAAAAATAAGTGGGCAGAGTTGACCCGGACTAGGTTGTCTCGGTCCGAGTTGACACAGTCAAGAACTGAACTAGTAACTGATCCTTGGGTCACTGGTTCATTGGGTTAACCTCGCTGGAAGAAAGTACCTCATTCACTTGGTTGACTCAACAGATTTAATAAAATGGAAACAAAGTCTTCTACTTCCCCTAGCGGCATTGTTGATTGCCGAGCAGAGCAAAGAACCAACTCAGTTTACGATCTTCCCCTACTTGGAATGGATAGCTATTCAGCAGTAGAGATTACGGTCTTCTCAAAACAGCAGCGGAGCTGGCGCCCAAAAATTAACTAGCGAACAAAAACTAGAAAATATGAGCAGTCAGGTAGTCGCTTGGGAGCAGTAAGTGTGAAGTTGGGTCTAAAGCCTATCCCAAAATGACTAACCATCTTAGGAAACCTTTTTCTCAACTAATAAACTCAACATATTTTTTCTCACTAATCCATGTGGGACAATTCCTTAATACTCCCCCTCACATGTAGGCCCTCTGGGCTCTTACAAGTAGATAATTTGGGTGGATGCCCACATATGAGTACCACTCTGATGTTATGTGAAGTTGGGTCCAAAGCCCATCCCAAAATAACTAGCCATCTTAGGAAACCTCTTTTCCAACTAATAAACTCAACATATTTTTTCTCACTAATCCATGTGGGACTATTCCTTAACAGTAAAGAAATTCCAAAAAAATCACCGAGATCAATCAACGATGATACCTTGTTGTCGATGCTTGAGATTCAAAATAACGACAAAGATTGCGGCTCCAGGCAGATCAATTATACCAAGATGAAAACAAGATAATGTCCAACGCATGACCCATTGGATGGGGAAGAAAGTAGTTGTAATCGAAAACTTGTTTGATTGAAGATATCCAAAAACATAGTGACATAATGTAATCCCATCAATTCAGCAACTTGCCAAGATAGCTTCGGCTTGCCAGCGAAGAAGAACAACTTTCGAAAAATACCAATGCAGAACCTTCCGAAGATAGCCAACGTTGATTTAGGCAGTTAGACAGAGTAATTACTTCTGGAGATTAATTCAGACAAAACACTGATCTTTATATCTTCTTGTGATTAATCAGTACGTATCAAGCGTTACTGGAGATGGATTTGATCAAGATATGCTAGGCTGGATGAAAGAGCACTGAGCGAGATCCAGTAGGAGTTTCTGTCTAGAGATAAATCAAAAGATGAAAATCAGCAGCTGGAGATTATCTCCCCATGATAACAGACGATTAGTAACTTCCCAAAAAGAAGAGAACCGACTAATAAACCAGGTTGTATTCGCCATTGCTTGGTAGTTGACGATGAAGGAGACCGAATATCTCTGATTGATCCCGACGACTTTGAATTTAATCAGTTGGGTCATCGGTTGGTCATCGTCATTAGGAGAGTGGAGAAGTAGTTTTCGGTTTGTCCCTTTCATCTGCTTCGCGCGACATGATTATGCTAATTGACGCCGCAAATTCAGGTTTCATGCTATTATTCTCCGAGTTGTAAATAAACGTAAGGACGTTGACAACTGACGACCAATCAACCTTGCAATAATATACCTGCATGAGGCGGAGTTTGAAGAAGTTGATCACTGATTGGGCATAGAGGGAGGTAAAATAAAAATTAGAACGACGCTCGAGCAGGGGGCATGTGAAAAGGGTTCCCACTATATCTCTGCCAATGGCGCATTCATTTCTCTTTGGAAAAATCCGTGTTTTATGCTATTCTTCTCAGAGTTGGACTGCTAATGGTGGCTCAGCTGATTTAGTTCCACATGTGGAATCCTCTGTTGAAGAGCATTAGTCTTTGGAGCCAACTGCATCAGGCTTGTAGATTCAACTAGAAAGTATAAGAAATCAGTCAGTGGACAAATCATCACCAGATGGATGTCCACGGAGCCATATAACTGTTCCTGACTCTCATTAAGATACTCCTTCGAGTTAGGTATCAACAAATACTAGAAGAAGTAAAATTAGACAATAGCAAAGATAAAAAGGAATACAAGAAAAAGATGAAGCAAAAACTGGTCTAAACTCATAGCTGCAAGTCCTTAAAATATATGCTCGACACCATGAATTTAGCTTATGGAGAAAAAAGAGAAGCACCCATTGGAAGAAAACAGGAGGCAAAAAAGGTTATAAACTTATGTCCTAACCCTCCCCCTGAAGCTCAATTTATAGATTGACAGAACTTTAATATTACAATAATACCCGTAGAACTTAATCTAATTATATCAATGTCATCTCTTATGAGATTACTCTTTATTTACCATCCTGCCATCACTAAGTGGGCCTATGGGCCTTGAGCCCATCTTCCACATCTCTTTGATGTGTGGACCTTCCTTGGTCTTTTGGGCTCGAACCCATCTTCTAACACACTTGGATGTGTGGGTCTTTCTTGGTCGTGTGGGCTTGGGCCCATCTTCCAACACAGTACCACGCCCAATGATCTCCTTGGTGAGGATATCCTGAATAAGAAAAAATGCAGGATATATAAGCACAACATAGTTCAGGTCTTTGGTAACTTGACTTATGAATAATAACTTGTGACAGAAAGAGTAGGCACAAGTAATGTATTAAAGGTAGGGCTAGTGACATCACTGTTCCTGTCCCTATTACCGGTGAAATAACTCCATTAGCATTGGCAATGCTAGTTCCCTGGGGAGGAGAGGTCTGAGGTCCGTTGCTCTAGAATCAAGTATCCAAGTGTTGCAAACTTCTCCATTAGACCCAAGAAGAACATTACCTGGAGTTGAATTTGAACTATGATGCAGCTCTGTTGCAGCCACTACGGCCTTGCCCGTGCCTTCATTATTCTCATTGGTGTCGGAGAAAATGTTTAATTATAATCAACACCGTAAGACTGAGTACAACCTTTGGCAACCATTCAAGCCTTGTATCTCGCAACAAAACTATATGGATTATACTTTAGGGAGTTGACTCATTTGTTAGGAATTAGATGCCCTAATTCCAAACTAGCGAGAGCAATAATAATAATCACAGAAGAACAAAAAAACCAAGCACGAAAATACAACGAGACTTAAAAAAGTTTGCCTCAAGGTGAGACTATGTCCTATCTTCCACCACTGCAGTAATCCACTATGAAGATTAAATAGTTTACAAGAAAAATCACACCCACTCATAGGTGTTTTTCTCTAACCTCTCTCTGGCTGCAACTCAAGATCCTTTTATGATAATAAACCCTAATGGTGGCGCCCCAAATATAAAGAGAAAACTAGGGCAACCGCAATACAAGAGTGAAACCCCAAAACTGTCCTTAATAAAACAACAATCAATATATGGTGGACCTTTCGGGGGCTCCTCACCCCCCTTCCAACCCCCATGATTTCCTATCCTCGGATCGACTCAGCGTAAGGCGTTGATTAGGCTCCCTAACTTAACAACATTTGCACCCAACTGCCTTTTTTCTTGGTGGAAGAGTGACCAAATGCCAAGTGGAATTGTGGTACATGGCCTGAATCTCTTCATCCATGGTAGATTTCCACCTCGGATCAGTGAAAGCCTCCTCATAATATGTAGGAATGGTGGAAGACGACACTACAGACAAAAAAATGATACAACTTGGAGACAAAAGGTGAATGGAAACATAATGAGAGATAGGATGTGAAGTCGATGGAGGTCTAATAGTACTGGAGTGGGGCTTTTTGCAAAGAGCAATGGGCCTAGTATCATAAGGCGGTGCATAAGCCACTGAAGATGAAGGAGGAAAACATACCTCAGGATCATCTGAAGACTCCACAGGTGATTGATCAACAGGTGTAGAGAGAGAGTCTTTAGAAGGCCGAATCACAGGCTTAAAATCATAATCCACTAGAATAAGTGGCTTTGACATTCTTGTAGATGACGAGAAATTAGAAGGAGAACTAGCAGAAAAATAGTGTTGCTGCTCAAAAAAGGAAATATCAACTAAGAAAAATGTTTTCTTCAAGGACAAAGAGTAACACACATAGCCTTATTTTCTTTGGAATACCTCAAGAAAATGCACTTAACATCCAAGGGAAGGAATTTACCCTGGGGAGGCCCCAAGTGATGAACAAAAGATGTGCATCCAAATACCTTAGGTGCCAATGGGAAGGCAACTGCATCAAGAAACAATTTGGAGAAGGGGGTTGGCACCTTTGAGCACACTAGAGGGCATATGGTTAATTGAAAAACAAGCAATGACGACTGCATAAGGCCAATAAAACTGGGGAGCATTCATAGCCTACATAATAGTTTGTCCAACTTCTACAAGATGCCGATGTTATCTTTCAGATACACCATTCTATTGAGGTGTATAAACATGGGATGATAGATGAATGATCCATTTTTCCTTTCAAAATTTTCGAAAGGTAAAGGAGTAATACACTTTCACATTATCAAAACAAAAGATTTTGACCTTGGTTTTAAACTGATTTTCTACCATAGCACAAAAGGAGGTGAAAATATGAAATACATCAACCATGTCCTTTATCAAATATAACCATGTAACTCTCAAGTAATCGACCAAAAATATTTAGATTGAGAAATATTTGGAACACTAACAGGTCCCCATACATCCGAATTAAATAAAGCAATTTTTTTTTCTGGTGTTGGAAGATAGGCCCAAGCCCACACGACCAAGGAAGACCCACATATCTAAGAGTATTATAAGACGAGCCACATGACCAAGGAAGACCCAAAAGATGGGCCCAAGTATAAAAGAAATAGGACCCACCATGATTACCACGAGCCGGCATCCTTATCACATAAGTTGGAAGATCAAGAAGGACTCACAAAGGCATATTTATCTTATGGTCACATCCTAGAAGAGTTCTAGTTTGAGTTATGTTTGTCTTTTATCTGTATTGAGTTATTTAATTATGCTAGGACTTATCTTTAAGTGTTAGCATTTGGGTGTAATTGGGACAAAAATAGTATTATTGTAATTGGACTCTCCTACCTTCCTCTATTATAAATAGAGATTCATGTACTCTGATTATAATAGGTTAATGAAGTCAATGAAGTGTTTCTCTTTTCCATAAATTCAACACCTAGGTTGCAAAATTGATCTATAGTGTTTCCTAATCTCACAAAATTCACATGACAACTGTGAAACTGAATGAAGGGAAGGAACTAAACTATTTAAATTTTCATATGAGGGACGACCAAGCCTTGTATGCTATTTGGAAGACTCCTTGATTATGGTTGTTGTTACTACTATCAATGTAGTAAGGTCCATGTTGAATTTAGGATCTCATGATTAGAACCTCGAGCAAAGTAAGAGAGATAGAGGAAATGAAAAGAAGAAGAGAAGAGAAGAGAAGAGATAAAGGGAGAGAGAAAACCTTTAGACTAAGAGAGAGCTTGGACAAATTAAGAGAAGGGGAGAGAGCTTGACTGCTCTACCCCAAGCCAAGGGCCTCTATTTATAGTTTTTGAGTGGATGTTACAATATCCATAATGCCATGCCTACAAGCTTTACATAAGAAAAGACATAAGTAGACATGGTCCTCCATGACTAATTACATCATTGTGACATCTTTATGAGAAGTCTTCTTATTTACCATGATGCCATGCCTCTTGGCCGTGTGGAGCTTCTCCTTGGATGTGAGGTCTTCCTTGATCGTGTGGGCTTGAGCCCATCTTCTAACATTGCCCCTCAAGTTGGGGGTGAGAGAACATCATAAATTCTTAGCTTGCAGCAAATGAAGGATGGGATCTTCCCGTATAAAATGACAATCCACCTCAATCATATCTTCCAACACTCCCACTCAAGCTGGTGATCTTTTTGTCCTTGTCAAGAAGCCCAACTAGCACAAAATAATGGTGAGAGAAAAAATTACTCCAAGCCATAAGACAAAGCTCCATACTCCAGTCAAATGGTCATAGTCAAAAATACTTTTCGTTCAATTCCACAGGCAAAAACGTAGCCCTATTGTGGGGGCACAGAGTCTACCCACTTTCTCAAGGTAGCTAAAAAAACACATCTTGGCTGAATAATAAACTTGACTCACGCTAGATATTGGGAACACTCCTATCCTTTGTAGGTAGTGGGTCTATAGGTATTGCTTAGAAGTGTTGTAATAAGCTCGTCCATTACGATGTCCCAACATAGGGCACCGACTCTCAAATGGTATTTTGGGGCCACCATGTATTTTATTCTTTATTAGAATAACCAATGTTGAAAACAGTCATCAACCGATTAGGCCTTCAATAATAATGTCACAATAACAGCAACTGAAATGGGTCTGGGCCAAAATAATGAAAATCCTTTAAAAAGACACATGAAATAATCCTTAGAGAATCCAACCTTGAATAAGGATCTAAGTAATAAGCTACTTGTAAAGGATGAAGTAAAAAAGTAATTTCCAAGCCTTGGTAAACTTCAAGCCGAGAGCTACTGATCCTCTTAGGATTAACAAGGGATAGTAATCAACTCAAGATATAATAGATTTAAGTACAAGCTCACCAAAAATATTTTTGAATCACCTAATCACTAAACTTAGCCCGATATGTCCTTCCTTAGTGTTGGAAGATAGGCTCAAGCCCACACGACCAAGGAAGACCCACATATCTAAGAGTATTGTAAGATTGACCCTAGTCCATAAGAAGTAGGACCCACCATGAATACCAGGGGCTGGTATCCTTATCACATAAGTTGGTAGATCAAGTGGGATTCACAAAGATAACCACAAGTTGGTTGGAAGATCAAGAAGGACTCACAAAGATAACCACAAGCTAGTTAGAAGATCAAGTAGGACTCACAAAGATAGCCACGAGCTGGCATATTTATCTTATGGTCACGTCATCATAGAAGAGCTCTAGTTTGAGTTATGTTTGTCTTCTATTTATATTGAGTTATTTAAATATGCTAGGACTTATCTTTAAGTGTTAGAGTTTGGGTGTAATTGGGACAAAGGTAGTTTTATTGTAATTAGACTCTACTACCTTCCTCAATTATAAATAGAGGTTCATATAATCTAATTATAATAAGTCAATGAAGTAGAGTCCAATTACAATAAAACTACCCTTGTCCCAATTACACCCAAACTCTAACACTAAAGATAAGTCCTAACATAATTAAATAACTCAATATAGATAAAAGACAAACATAACTCAAACTAAAACTCTTATTTGACGTAACCATAAGGTAAGATACTTTTGTGGGTCCTTCTTGATCTTCCAACTTATGTGATAAGGATGCCAACTAATGGTAATCATTGTGGGTCCTACTTATTATGGGCTTGGGCCCATCTTGTGGGCCTTCCTTGGTCGTGTGGCCCATCTTATAATAATCTTAGATATGTGGGCCTTCCTTGGTCGTGTGGACTTGAGCTTATCTTCCAACACTCCCCCTCAAGTTGGGGGTGAGAGAACAACATGAACTCCCAGCTTGTTGCAAATGATGTATAGAATATTTTTGTATAAAATGGCACATCTTCTAATATGCTTTCATCTTCCAACATTCCCCCTCACGCTGTTGCGTCCTTCCCTGAGGCACTGCTAGCATAATATAAGTAAAAGTAAAAATCACTCCTAGTCGGTAAGCCATTGCTTCATACTCCAGTCCTAATGCTGGATGTAGGGCACACTCCATCTTCTATCAGTAGTGTATCTATCGGCATTGGTCTGAAGTGTCCACCATCGTGTGCCTCCACAGGACAACGACTCTCAAGTGGTAGGAGTCATAAAAGCCATTACAATGGGAGGAGGGGGGGGGGGGGGGGGGGGGGGGGAGGAGGGATAACAGAGATGTAATAATAAGTTCCTCCGTCATGGTTTTCCAACCTCTTGTACTTCTTGTACTTCTCCCCCTCAAGCTAGGAGGTATTGGCAGTGATCCCAGCTTAAACTAAATATCATAGATGTAGCAATAGGCCCAAATAACAGAGATGCATAAAGAAGCCCTCAAACCAGGGAGAAGTGAGATATTTTCCTGATATATCAACTCAAAAAGTGACACAAAACAATTGGCTTAAATTCGGATTTTCAACGTAACAAAATATTAGCATGACCTTTGATTCTTCTAATGCGAATATTTCTTTAAATATGGATCAGATTAACATGAAAATTTCTCATTATGAAAGTAGACTTAAATAAATTTCATCCAAGTATAACTTCACTTCATAAAATATAATTATCATAAGATAAATAATCTGATAGATTTCATTCTCTGTCATCTGGCCGAACTAAGTACTGTTTTTCCTTTTTTTCTAGAATGACCATCGACACTTCCAAGAACAATATCTCCTTATAAAAAAATCATACAGAGAATTGGTTGAATAGGTAAGAAAATAGACTTACGTGTATTTATTTTGATATATATTTCTCCATATAAAGTCTCTTTCTTGATAGCAAAAAATACCTCGAAATCTGAAGATTTCTTTTACTGCTCGAACCTTTTTGCAATCTGACCTTCTCTCATTCAAATATCGTCATCTCTCTATAGGTAACTCCGATTGGAACAAATAGTTTTTATTTGGAAATTAGATTCAAATATCTTTCCATCAATGTATAAATTTCAATATGAAAACTCAATATAGAGGTAAAAAATGCAAAGAAATCTACGAGTATAGGGACTGAAAAAAATAACTATGAACCTAGACTTAGGGTTTAGGGTTTAGAGAAAAGGATCACATTACCTCCGTGAGTTGACCAAGTCAACTCATAGAACCTGTTCTGATACCGTGTTGAATTTATGAAAAATAAAAATACTTCATGGACTTCAATAACTTATTGTAATCAGAGTATATCAACCTCAATTTATAATAGGGGACGGTAGTAGAATCCAATTACAATAAAACTACCCTTGTCCCAATTACACCCAAATTCTAACACTAAAAGATAAGTCCTAACATAATTAAATAACTCAATATAGATAAAAGACAAACATAACTCAAACTAAAAATCTTCTTTGACGTGACCATTAGATAAGATACTTTTGTGAGTCCTTCTTGGTCTTCCAACTGATGTGATAAGGATGTCAGCTCATGATAATCATTGGGGTCCTACTTCTTTTGGGCTTGGACCCATCTTGTGGGTCTTCCTTGGTCGTGTGGCCCATCTTATAATAATCTTAAATATGTGGGCCTTCCTTGGTCATGTGGGCTTGAGCTTATCTTCCAACATTGATCAATAACAACAACTCAAAAAATGAAGCAAAAAATTCGGCTTAAATTTGAATCTTTTCAAGCAACAAGATATAGCATGATCTTTGATTCTTTCAATATGAATATCTCCTTAAATATAGATCAGATTGACATGAAATTTTATCCTTCTTAAACTAGACTTAAATAAATTTCATCCAAGTATAATTTTTTCTTCATAAAATATACTTCTTTTGAGATTAATAATCTGATATATTCCAGACTCTATAATGTGGCCAAACTGAGTCCTCTTTCCCATTGACTCTTCTGAGAAAGATATCTCCACATAAAAAACTCAGATTGAGAATTGGTTGAATAGTTAAGAAAATAGGCTTACAGATATTTTTTTATACATATTTCTCCATATAAAGTCTGGTTCTTAATGGCATAAAACGGCTCAAAAGTTGAAGTTTTCTGCTGCTACACGAAACTTTTCTGCTCTTTGACCTTTGTTGCTTTAGATGTTGATTTCTCGTTCTTAAAAAAATCTGATTTTAATGATTTTTTATTTGAAAACTAGAATCAAATATATTTCCAAAGATATATTATTTCTTATATGAAACATTCGGTAAGAGAGTTAAAAATCCAATGAAAAATATTTATTTGGAAAAAAAAGACTATAGGAAAACCGAGAAACTCTTCTAGTTTCTTTTAATTTTTCCTTCGTTCCTTCTTCTTCTTTCTCCACTTCTTGTCCATCTTCTTCTCATTTTCCATATCTATCTCAATCGTAACAATCTTTGTCAACATACCAACTGGATTCTAACTTCCTTGAATCTTCTCAAGTGCTAAAACTCCATCCTCCAGAGTCGATCTGATGAAGTGATAACACAGCTGTAAGTGCTTTGTTCTGGCATGATAAAGGGATTCTTTGCTAAATGTATAACACTTTGACTGTTACAATATAACACATTCATCCCATGCTTGAGACCTAATTCTTCCCAAAAAGTCTGCAACTATACCATCTCTTTGCTAGCTTCGATCACAACAACATATTATGCCTCAGTAGTGGAACAAACAACTATCTTCTACAACTTAGAGCCCCAACTAATTGTTGTATCACCCAATGTGTATACATATCCAGTGGTACTCTTCCTGCCATCAATTTCTCCAGTCATGTCAGCATCTACATAACCCTATAATCCCAAGTTTAACTTTTTGAAACATAAGGCTGAGTTTGCAGTGCCTCTCAAATACCTGAGAATCCACTTCACTGCTTCCCAATGCTGTTTAGCTGGATTACTCATATATCTGCTCACAACTCCCACTGCATGAGCTATATCTGATCTAGTGCACACCATGGCATACATGAGACCGCCCATAGCAGAACCATAAGGCACATTGGCCATGTTGGCCTGCTCCTGCTCTTTAGAAGGTGACTTCTTCTTAGATGACCTAAAGTTACTAGCCAAATGATTACTTACTAGTTTTGCATCATTCATGTTGAAGCTGTTCAACACCTTCTTCACATAGTTTTCTTATAAAAATTTCAAGACATCAATGTCCCTAGTAATCCTGATCCAAAGAATTTGTTTTGCGGCACCCAAATCCTTCATTGCAAACTTCTTGGACAACTCTTTTTTCAACTTTTCTATTCCCTGTTTGCAAGCACCTGCTATCAAGCTTCTTCACACATGATATAGGAGTCATCAAGCTTCTTCACATAAAACAATGATCTGCCTGGCACCTCAAGAAACCATTACAACTCATCACGGTGTCAAACTTCTTATACCACTGTCTTGAAGCTTGTTAAAGACCATACATGCACTTTTGAAGTTTGCACACGATTTTCTCCTTTCCTTGTGCCTTGAAACCCTAAGGTTGCATCATGTAAATTTCTTCATCACCATGAAGAAAGGCTATCTTTACATCCAACTGCTCTAAGTGCAAGTCGTCATTTGCCACTAGTCCAAGCATTGTTCTAATAGTTGTCAATTTCACTATTGGAGAGAAAATCTCATTGTAGTCAATGCCTTCTTTTTGTTGAAAGCCTTTTACCTCCAGTCTTACCTTGTACCACTTGCTGCCATCGTGTTCGTCTTTTATTTGGTACACCCATTTATTCTACAAGGCCTTCTTACCTTTTGGTAACTCAGTCAATTGCCATGTTTTATTGGATAACAATGAATCCATCTCGTCCGTCATGGCCAACTCCCACTTGGTTGATTTATCAACTTGCACGACTTCCTCATAACTCTCTTGTTCACCTTTATTAGTCAATAAAATATAATTCAATGTAGGGAGTACTTCTATGGTGGTCAGCTAGTTCTGGCAGATCTCCTAAATTCAGTCGCAGGAATGTCCTAATTTACTTTTGGGGTAAGTTTTCCTAGTCTTCCTGAGTGATATTCTCTATCTCAATAGCTAGAAGATCTCTCAACTAAATCACTTCAGATTTCTTGGCTTCATCACTTGTGCTCTCAGACTCTGTTCTCAACCTATCTTTATACATGGTATCTTCATTTACGATCATGTCCTTGTTCCTAATAACCTTACAACTTAACCAAACTTGGTACCACTATACCCAATAAAGAAACATATATTAGATTTAGCATCAAGTTTATTTCTAATAGTATAATCAGTATGAATATAAGAAACACAAACAAAAACTTTCAAGAAAGTAAGGTTTACCTCTTTGCCGGTCCAGACCTCTTCTGGTATTTTTTAATGCAATGGTATTGAGGGACCTCTATTGATCAAATAGACAGCAGTGCTAAAAACCCCAGACCAGAACATCTTTGGCATTCCTGCATGTAATCACATGCTCCTAGCATGCTCGTTCAAAGTTTTATTTATCCTCTCAGCAACACCATTCAGTTGAGGTTTACCAGGAATGGTCTTCTTCATCTTGATTCCGTTATCAGCACAGTACCACTTGAAATCATCATCTATGTGTTCTCCCCCATTATGTGATTGCAGACACTTCACCTTCAAATCTGTCTCATTCTCGACCATTGCTCTCCATCTCTTGAAGGTGTCAAAGACATCATATTTCTTTTTCAGGAAATAAACCCATACCTTTCTGCTTGCATCATTAATTTATGTCAAATATTAGTTAGAACCACCAAGGGAAGTAATAGTTTAAGGCCCTCACACATCTATGTGACCCAACTCCAATTTTGCGATCTTTAGCTGCTTTCCAGCCTTAGAAAAGGTAATCCTTTTCTGCTTACCAAAAATACAACCTTCAAACAAATTGTTGTTTATAGTTTTCAACCCTGGTAGCTTCCCTTTGGACTGAAGTACTTTCATTCCCTTCTCACTCATGTGACCGATCCTACTTGCCACAAGTTAGAATCAGCAACTGCAACCATGTCTCTACAACTGGAAGTGATGTAAAGAGTTCCAGTTTTAACTCCTCGTGCAACAACCATGACTCCCTTAGTGACTTTCTAGGTAGCTATTAAGTTGTGGAACTTAATTAACGCCCTACGCTGACTTTCCAAGCAGTTTTGGAATTTTACTCTTGTATCACGGTTGCCCTAATTTTCTCTTTATAATTGAGGGGCTCCTCTATTAGGGTTTTATTATCTTAATCCGAGGAGCATCTAGAGTTGCAACCCGAGAAGTTAGAGAGAAACACTTGTAAGTGTGTGATTTCTCTTGTAAACTATTTTATTTTCATATTGGATTACTGTAGCGGCGAAAGACATGGTGTAGTCTCACCTTGACGCGAACCTATATAAATCTTGTTTTTTTTGTGCTTACTTTTACTTTCTTCGTAAATATTATTATTCTTCTCGTTAGTTTGGAATTAGGGCATTTAATTCCTAACAAGTGATATCAGAACTTTGGTTCATGATTGAGAGCAATGGCTAGCAGAGAAGTATCGAAACTACCAATCAACACGTTTGATGGTATGGATTTTGCGTTCTGGAGAATGCAAATTGAAGATTATCTGTACAATAAAAAGTTGTACACACCACTTCTGAATATGAAACCAGAAGGTATAAAAGATGATGAGTAGAATCTTCTCGATAGACAAGTGTTTGGAGTAGTCTGGTTAACACTATGAATAATATTGCTCACAACGTGGCGTCGAAGAAAACCACAACGAGGATGATGAAGATTCTATCCGACATATATGAGAGGCCTTCCACAAACAATAAGGTACATCTCATGAAAAAACTCTTCAATTTAAAGATGACTGAAAATACATCAGTTGCATCGCATTTGAATGAGTTAAACACAATTGTTAATCAATTGACATTCGTTCAAATTAAATTTGATGATAAGGTTCGTGCTTTAATGCTTTTGGTGTCTCTGCCAAATTGTTGGTAGCCTATGAGGGTTGCGATCAGCAACTCTATAGGCAACGGGAAGTTGATCTTTAATATTGTTTGGGATCATTCTTGCGAAGGAAGTTCATAGAAAGGACTCCAGAGAATCATCATCATCTAATTTTGCCCTAAGTGTCAATACTAGGGGCAAAAACTTCGAGAGGAATTCTAACAAGAGCAATGGTAGAGGGAAGTCAAGGAATGGTAGAAGCGAGTCCAAATTTGGAAGGAATGTGGAATACTGGAATTGTGGCAAGTCTGGTCATATAAAGAAGAAATGCAGAGCACTGAAAAAGGATGAAAAGAAAAATGATGTTACAAATGATTTTACTGAAAAGGTACAAGATGTTTTACTCTTGTTGGCTGATAGCCCTATTGACTCTTGGGTGTTAGGTTTAGGAGCTTCTTTTCACACCATCGCACATTGTGAGATCATGGAGAATTAAGTTGTTGGAGATCATGGGAAGGTGTATCTTCCTCATAGAGAAATTTTGGATATTTTTCAGTATTGGTAATGTCAGTTTGAGGATGTCAAATGGGACAATGTGGAAAATTCACAAGGTGAGATATATACCAAAACTGATGCATAATCTGATCTCAGTAGGGCAACTTGATGATAAAGGTCATAATGTGATTTTTAATGGTGCTGCCTGGAAAGTCACAAAGAGATCCATGATTGTGGCACGAGGAGTTAAAATTGGTACTCTTTACATCACTTCCAATTGCAGAGACATGGTTGCAGTTGTTGATGTTGTTACTGATTTTGACTTGTGGCATTATAGGCTCAGTCACATGAGTGAGAAGGGAATGAAAGTGTTTCAGACCAATGGGAAACTACCAAGGTTGAAAATTTTAAATAACAGTTTATGTGAAGGTTGTATTTTTGGCAAGCAGAAAAGGGTTATCTTTTCTAAGGCTGGAAAGGAACAGAAGACAACGAAATTGGAGTTAGTTCACACATATGTGTGGGGGCCTTCAACGGTTACTTCCCTTGATGGTTCTAACTACTATGTGACATTTATTGATGATGCAAGAAAAAAGGTATGGGTTTATTTCCTAAAAAAGAAATCTGATGTCTTTGATACCTTTGAGATATGGAGAACAATGGTTGAGAATGAGACAGATTTGAAGGGAAAGTACTTGCAGTCAGATAATGGAGGAGAATATGTAGGTGATAATTTCAAGAGGTATTGTGCCGATAAGGGAATCAAGATGAAGAAGACCACTCCTGGAAAACCTCAACAAAATGGTGTGGGTGAGAGGATGAACAAAATTTTGAACAAGCGTGCTAGGAGCATGAGATTACATGCGGGATTGCCAAAAATGTTTTGGTCTTAGGCTATTAGCACTATTGCCTATTTGATCAAAAGAGGTCCCTCAACACCATTGGAATGCAAAATACCAGAAGAGGTCTAGAGCGTCAAAGAGATAAACCTTTCTTTCTTGAAAGTGTTTGGTTGTATTTCTTATATTCACATTGATTCTACTACTAGAAGTAAACTTGATGCTCAATCTAAATTATGTTTCTTTATTGGCTATGGTAGTACCGAGTTTGGTTATCACTTCTAGGATGACCAAAGTCATAAGGTTATTAGGAGCAAGGATTTGATCTTCAATGAAGGTGCCTTGTATAAATACAGGTTGAGAACAGAGTCTAAGAGCACAAAAGATGAAGCCAAAAAGTCTGAAGTGATTCAATTGAGAAATCCTCCAACTATTGAGATGGAGAATATTGCTTAGAAAGACCAGAAGAACATAACCCTAGAAGTAAAATAGAACATTCCTATGACTAAACTCAGAAGATCTGCCAGAACTAGCAGACCACCACAAAGGTACTCCCCTGTACTTAATTATATTTTGTTGACTAATAAAGGTGAACCAGAGAGTATGAGGAAGCCGTGCAAGTTGATGAATTAACCAATTGGGAGTTGGTCATGCGGGATGAGATGGATTCATTGTTATCCAATCAGACATGGTAGTTGATTGAGTTGCCAAAAGGAAAGAAGGCCTTGCATAATAAGTGGATGTACCAAATAAAAGACGAACATGATGGCAACAAGCAGTACAAGGCAAGGCTGATGGTAAAGGTCTTTCAACAAAAAGAAGACATTGACTACATTGAGATTTTCTCTCTAGTAGTGAAATTGATTACTATTAGAATGGTGTTTGGACTAGTGGCAAATGAAGACTTGCACTTAGAGCAGTTGGATGTAAAGATAACCTTTCTTCATGGTGATTTGGAGGAAGAAATTTACATGATGCAGCCATAGGGTTTCACAACACAAGGAAAGGAGAAAATGGTGTGCAAACTTCAAAATAGCCTGTATGGTCGAAAACAAGCTCCAAGACAATGGTATAAGAAGTTTGACACCTTTATGAGTGGTAATGGTTTCTTGAGGTGACAGGCAGATCATTGTTGTTATGTGAAGAAGTTTGATGACTCCTACATCATTCTACTACTATATGTTGATGACATGTTGATAGCTGGTGCTTCCAAATAGGAAATAGATAATTTGAAAAGGAACTTGTCAAAGAAGTTTGCAATGATGGATTTGGGAACTGGAAAAAAAATCCTTGGGATGAGGATTACTAGAGATATTGATGTCTTGAAGAATACGTGAAGAAGGTGCTGAGTAGATTCAACATGAATGATGCAAAACTAGTGAGTACTCATTTGGCTAGCCACTTTAAGCTATCTAAGGAGCAGTCACCTTCTACAAAGCAGGAGCGAGCCAACATGGCCAATGTACCTTATGCTTCTACTATTGGCAGTCTCATGTATGCCATAATAAGTACTAGACCAGACATAGCTCATGCAGTGGAAGTTGTCAAAAGATATATGATTTATCTAGGTAAACAACATTGGAATGCAGTGAAGTGGATTCTCGTGTATTTGAGAGGCACTACAGGCTCAACCTTATATTTCAGAAAGTTAGACTTGGGATTACAAGGTTATGTAGATGCTGACATGGCTGGAGACATTGACGGCAGAAAGAGTACCACTGGATATGTGTACACATTGGGTGATACAGCAGTTAGTCGGGTCTCTAAGTTGCAGAAGATAGTTGCTCTTTCCACCATTGAGGCAAAATATGTCACCATGACCGAAGCTAATAACGAGATGGTATGGCTGCAATCTTTATGGGAAGAATTAGGTCTCAAACATGGGAAAAATGTGTTATATTGTGATAGTCAGATCGCTATTCATTTAGCAAAGAATCTTTTTTATCATGCCAGAACAATGCACATACAGATGCACTATCACTTCATCAGATCGACTCTAGAGGATGGAGTCTTAGCCCTTGAGAAGATTCAAGGAAGTCAGAATCCGGTAGATATGTTGACAAAGACAGTTATGATTGAGAAACTGAAGTTGTGTTTAGCTTCAGTTGGACTTCTCTCTAAAGATTGAGAAGTTGTTTCCACTATAGAGGAGATATTGATGATGGATTAATCATCAAGTGGGAGATTGTTAAGTTGTGGAGCCTAATTAACGCCCTACACCGAGTTGGTCGTTGTTATTTCATTAAGCGCTAATGAATTTATGGAAAAGATAAATACTTCATTAACTTCATTAACTTATTTTAATCAGAGTACATGAACCTCTATTTATAATAGAGGAAGGTAGTAGAATCCAATTACAATAAAATTACTTTTGTCCCAATCACACCCAAACTCGAACACTTAAGGATAAGTCCTAGCATAATTAAATAACTCAATATATATAAAAGACAAACATAACTCAAACTAGAACTCTTCTAGGATGTGACCATAAGATAAAGATGCCTTTGTGAGTCCTTCTTGATTTTCCAACTTATGTGATAAGGATGCCGGCTTGTGGTAATCATGGTGGGTTCTATTTCTTATGGGCTTGGGCCCATCTTGTGAGCCTTCCTTGGTCGTGTGAGTTGGAGCCCAACTTTCAATACTCCCCCTCAAGCTGGGGGCGGGGAGAGATCATAATGAACTCCTAGCTTGCTGCAAATGATGTATAGAATCTTTTTTATATAAAATGGCACATCTTACAATATGCATTCATCTTCCAACACTCCCCCTTTGTTGCTTCCTTCCATAAGGCCATGTTGGCATAATATAAGTGAGAGTAAAAATCACTCCTAGCCGGTAAGACATTGCTCCATACTCCAGTCCTAATGTTGGATGTAGGGCACACTCTGTCTTTTGTAGGTGGTGTGTCTATCGGCATTGCTCTGAAGTGTCCAGCACCGTGTCCCTCCACAAGACAACGACTCTCAAGTGGTAGGAGTAATAAAAGCCACTAGGGGGGGAGGAGGTGTAGTGAGTTTAATTATAATGGTGTTCCAATCCAGACACCGACTCTCATGGTATCCCAACCGTGATATTTTTTAGAGTTAAATTTATCATGGTGTCCCTATCCGGGCACAAACTCTCATGGTGTCCCAACCGTGATATTTTTGAGAGTCGAATAAATTATGGTATGAGAAAAGGTACTGAGGCCACCTCTTCTTCAATAATAATGTTTCATCCAAAGAGACATAATAGCATTAATTGTAATGTAACACGACCATCTTCCAACACATATAACACGAACCAAATAATAAACTTTGTAAAAGAACCCATGAAATAATCCGATATAAAAATTTCTTCTTAGATGCACAAGATTCATTTGTGCTTCCCCACTCTTTAATATTTTGGTCACATAAAACTTATCCACAATATATGAAATACCTCTTTCTTGTACTTCTTCAACTTCTCCCCCTCAAGTTGGGAGGTAAAGGTAGTGATCCTAGCTTGACCCAAATATCATAGATGAAGCAATAGGCCCAAATAAAAGAGATGTATAAATAAGCTCTCAAACCAGGGAGAAGTGAGATATTTTTTAGATATATCAACTCAAAAACTGACTCAAAACAATGGGCATAATATCGGATTTTTCAATGAAACAGAATACCAGCATGTTCTTGATTCTTCCAATGAGAATATATCTTTAAATATAGATCAGATAGATATAAAATTTTCTCCTTATGAAAATGGACTTAAATACCTTTTATAAAAATATAACTTCTCTTCATAAAATATAATTATCAGACGATAAATAATCTGATAGATTTATGTCTCTGTCATCTGGATGAACAAAGCACTGTTTTTTTTTTTTTTTCAGCATTACCATTGAATCTTTCAAGATCAATATCTCCTTATAAAAAATTAATATCTAGAATTGGTTGAATAAGTAAGAAAATAGACTTACATATCTTTCATTTGATATATAATTCTCCACATAAAGTCCCATTCTTGATAGCATAAAATACCTCGGAAATTGAAGTTTTCTGTTGTTGCTCTAACCTCTTTTGCAATCTAACCTTCACTGCTTCAAATATAGATTTCTCATTGTAGATAACTCAGATCGAAAATTGGTTGAATATTTAAGAGAATATACTTATAGATATTTCTTTTGATATATAATTCTCCATATAAAGTCTCATTTTTTACAGCATAAAATACCTCAAAATTTGAAGTTTTCTGCTGTTCTAACCTCTTTTGCAATCTGACCTTCCTTCATTCAAATATCTATTTATCTTTGTAGATAATTCCGATTGGAAAAAAAACCATTTTTCCTTAGAAAGTAAACTCAGATATATTTCCGTCAATATATAATATGTAATAAATTAAAATCTCATTATACAGGTTAAAAACACAAAGCAAACTACTGGTGTAGGGATTGAAAAAAAAAACTATGAACCTAGATTTTTAGGACGTGACCATAAGATAAAGATGCCTTTGTGAGTCCTTCTTGATCTTCCAACTTATGTGATAAGGATGCCAACTCGTAGTAATCATGGTGGGTTCTACTTCTTATGGGTTTGGGCCCATCTTGTGGGCCTTCATTGGTCGTGTGACCCATCATATAATACTCTTAGATATGTGGGTCTTCCTTGGTCATATGGGCTGGAGCCCATCTTCCAAAAAGGGTAGTTTGAGAATTTTACTCTTGTATAGTGGTTGCCCTAATTTTCTCTTTATAATGAAGGGCGCTGCTATTAGGGTTTTGATCATCTTAATCCTAGGAGCATATCGAGTTGCAGCCCAAGAGGTTAGAGAGAAACACCTGTAAGTGTGAGATTTCTCTTGTAAACTATTTCATCTTCATAGTGGATCACTGCAATGGTAGAAGACAAGACGTAGTCTCACCTTGAGGCGAACCTGTATAAATCTTGTTGTTTTATTTTCATGTTTGCTTTTCTTTTCTTCCACGATTATTATTATTGTTCTCATTTTTTAGGAATTAAGTCATTTAATTCCTAACGGAATCAAGTCTATTATTCACCCAAGAGGTATTTTTTTCAGCTACCCTGAGAAAGTGGGTAGACTTTGTGCCACACAGTAGGGCTACTTTTTCGCTTGAGCGAAAAGTATTTGTAGCTATAACCATTTGACTGGTGTATGGAGCAATATCTTACATCTAGGAGTGATTTTACTATCTCTTATATAATGCCAATTGGGTCTCTGGAAAAATAACAAAGAGAGCACCAGTTTAAGGGGGAGTGTTGGAAGATATGATGGACTGCTATTTTATACGAGAAAATCCTATACACCATTTGCAGCAAATTGAGAGTTTATGATGTTCTCTCACCCCCAACTTGAGGGGGAGTGTTGGAAAATGGGACCAAGCCCACACGACCAAGGAAGGTCCACATGTCCAAGGGTGTGGAAGATGGGTTCAAGCCCATCGACCAAGGAGAAGGCCCACAGGCCCACACAGTGGTGGCATGATGGTAAATAAAGTCATCTCATAAAGATGGCACTGATGTAATTAGTTTATGATCTATGTCTCTTATTCAATTCTTTTAATATTCACTCTTACTAGGGTGAAGGGTATTCTTGTAATATTCACTCTTACTAGGGTGAAGAGTATTCTTGTAATATTAGCACTTTTTATCTCTATAAATACAACTTAAGGGGGAGGGTTTTGACAACTCCATTACACTAATCATCCTCCTTTTTTCTTCAAATTCATCACTCTTCCTCTTCTCCTTCTAAAACCTTCTCTCTACAACTCTTCTGCTTCTCGCCCCTTAAGCATCTTCTAATGTGATTATACATCATGCAATCCTAATTTTCAAAAAACATCAAATCTGATTGGTAATAAAAAAAAAAGACAATTCATAAATATTAACATAGAAAATAATATAACAAAGAATTAAGGTTAGGATTAGATGTTAGGGTTTAGGATTTAGTGTAAGGGCTAGGGTTAGGGTTAGATTTAAGGTTTAGGGTTAAGAGTTAAGGTTTAGGATTTAGGGTTTAGGGTAGATTTAGAGTTATGATTTAAGCTTAGTGTCAAGGTCAGGGTTTATCATTAGGGTTTAGGGTTATGGTCATTTATAACTATGTAATTATGTACTTTGTTTCTCAAAGCTACAAAGCTTTCATTAAATTAATTACAATAAATAAGAGTTATAATGTTACTATTCAAGTGTTTAAGAGAACTTAGTATTTGTTTCAGATCTGAATTCGGTTTTGAATCAGGTCTAGGATCCTTGTTAAGATCCAAAACTTGAATCCATGTTGGATCTAGAATTACATCCATGTTCAGATCTAGATTCAAGTCTGAACAAATCTGGATAAGGATTCGAATTCAGATTTATAAAGATTCAAATATAGATTTTGAGCCAGACTAGGTGTCAACTCTACCGCACATTCCCTTGTTTTTCAAAAATAATCCCTTACCTCAACGATAGTAGGCAGCAGCATCGGCACGCAACGATAGTAGGCAGCGGCATTAGGATGCAAGCGGAAGGGACTCACAATGGGAGTGACGCACGACAACAAGGGCATGTAGGTAGCAAGCGACAAACACGCGGTGGTGAGGGACACACGTGTGGTAGTAAGTATACCAACAAATTTTAAAAATTCAGAAGAGAAAATTTTAAATAAAAATAATTACTATTTTAATATTTTTAAAATTATTTTAAAATATAAAAAATAATTTTATTTGATTAATTTTATTTTAAATAAAATTATAAAACAATTATTTCACCAAAATATATTGAATTTTTTTCTTATTTTTATTTATAAATTAAATTATTTATATTTTTAATCATTTTATTTTTTAATTTTATTTGAATAAATTATATATTTCTTAATTTATAATTTTACATATCACTAAGTTATAAAATTTTATTTAGTTTTATAATTATGATTTAAAATTAGTATACTTTTATATTTTCATTTTTAATGTAGAGGAAATTATATTACCAAATTAATTTAAAATTTATTTCATAACTTTTAGTAACCAATAATTACATGAATAATTTATCAAAATAGAATAAAAAATATTTACATGATTAATTATATTTGCATTCTCAATTTTACACCAAAATAACCATGTAGTCACTCTAAATTAATAAATTAACATTATATTTTAATCATATAAAATAATAAATCTAGCCAAGAACTCATGCAGGTTCTCTCCTTGTTTTATAGTAAACATGTTCTGAAACAAATTATATAGAGGGCTGATTCAAGAGTAAAAACTTGCTTAGCCTTATTCAATCGATATATTGGTTCAAGAAAAGCAAAGGGAGGCATTAGCAGCTGCTATTTGCTTGTAAAACATTAAGCCATATTTGGCCAAAATCATACTCCTTAGCTCCTTTGTACTTCCATCATTTGATGACATCAGTGCAACATCACTTCGGATACGGGATCCTTCCTCAACCTCTCATATTGAAGTATCATCTGCCACATACTGAGGAAATAGGGGTACATCTTATACCACTTGAGGTCACAGTATAAATTATTGAGGAAGTCGAGCAAGAGGTGGTAAAAATGGCTCTGCCCCTTCAAGGTTAGATAACAAGGTCAGCACTCACTGTGGTAGACTAAACCATATGGTTGAAACCTATTGGAAACTTCATGGCAAACTGGAATGGTCACTGCCAACCAAGCCTTGGTTTAGAATGAAATCTGAGTCACAACGAGGAAAGCAAACACTTACGGGTGATGATTATGACTTCTTCCAGAGGATGAAAAGTCTGACGATATCTCCTACATCTTCTCCAACACCTTCAACTACTGCTATTGCGACCACTGCTTCAAGTATGCTTTCTGGCACTTTCTCCTCTTCATCTTGTTAAGTTGTGGAGCCATATCAATGTCCACGATATATTAATTATTTTTTTATTAAGGATTGTTTGGAAATTTTACTCTTGTATCGCGGTTGCCCTAATTTTCTCTTTATAATTGAGGGGCACTACTATTAGGTTTTTATCATCAACGAGAAGGAGCAGGAGTTGTAGCCCGAGAGAGGTTAGAGAAAAAAAGCCATGTGTAAGTGTGTGCGATTTATCTTGTAAACTATTTCATCTTTATAGTGGATTAATGCAGTGGCGGAAGACAGGACATAGTCTCACCTTGAGGAGAACCTGTATAACTCATGTTGTTTTTTGTGTTTGTTTTTCCTTTCTTCCGCGATTATTATTATTGCTCTGAGGGGATTATTATTATTAGTGTTTTTTGAAATTCGCCTTCCTTACTTCCCTATTAGGGTTCTATTTCTTTCCAAAGACATAGCAAAGAATCATCAAGTGAGAAAGCAATACACAATTCAGCTTGGAGAGAACGAACTCATCCTCAAGGAGTTGGATTTGTTAGATGAAGATGCCAACGTCTACAAGTTGATCGGTCCCATCCCGTGCTAATTAAGTAGGACTTGGCGAAGGCCAATGGTAATGTTCGGAAAAGGATTGAATACATTTCTGCTGAACTGAAGCGTTTGGAAGGAACCCTTCAAGATTTATAAGAGAAGTAGAACAACAAGAAATATAAGAGTTTTGGTTTGTGATTGAGAGCAATGGCTGACAGAGAAGGATAGGCATTAGGAATCAACAAGTTCGATGGTATGGATTTTGCGTTCAGGAGGATGCTGATCAAAGATTATCTGTACAGTAAAAAGCTGCACGCATCACTTTTGGATATGAAACTAGAAGGAATGAAAGACGGTGAGTGAAATCTCCTCGATAGATAGGTGTTGGAAATAGTCTTGTTAACACTGTCGAACAACATTGCTCACAACGTGGCATCGGAGAAAACCACAACGAGGATGATGAAGATTTTGTCCAACATGTGTGAGATGCCTTCCGCAAATAATAAGGTACATCTCATGAAAAACTCTTCAATTTAAAGATGATACAAAATACATCAGTGGCATTGCATTGGAATGAGTTTAACACGATTGTCAATCAATTGACCTCCGTTCAAATTAAATTTGATGATGAGGTTCATGCTTTAATTCTTTGGGCATCTCTACCAAAATTTTGGGAGCCTATGAGGGCTATAGTCAACAACTCTGTATGTAACGAAAAGTTGATTTTTAATGATGCTCGGGATACCATTCTTACAGAGGACGTCGAAGAATCGTCGACATCTAATTCTACCCTAAGTGTTGATACTAGGGGTAGGAACTTCGAGAGGAATTCCAACAAGGGCAATGGTAGAGGGAAGTCAAGGAATGGAAGAAGCAAGTCCAAATTCGGAAGGAATGTGGAGTGCTGGAATTGTGGCAAGTCTGGTCACATAAAGAAGATCTAAAGAGCACCAAAGAAGGATGAAAATAAAAATATTGCTGCAAATGTAGTGAATGAATAAGTACAAGATGTTTTTCTCTTATCGGTTGATAGTCCTATTGACTCTGGGGTATTAGATTTAGGAGCTTCTTTTACACCACCACACACCATGAAATCATGGAGAATTATGTTGTTGGAGATCATGGGAAGGTGTATCCTACTGATGGAGAACCTTTGGATGTTGTTGGTATTGGTAATGTCAGTTTGTGAATTTCAAACGGGTCAGTGTGGAAAATTCACAAGGTAAGACATGTACCAAAACTTGTGCGTAATATGTTGACGTTAGGACCCCATGAGAATGACTCTAGGTTAACGTGGAAGAAGAAGGAGAGAAGAGAGAGAAGAGGAGAAAGGAGAAGGACGTTTGAGAGGAGTGTTTGGATTAAGGGAAGGAGAGAATGCGTCAAGAGAGAAGAGAGGGTAGCTGGACGTTTTTTCCAAATAGAGGAGAAGGATTGAATTCCTTACCTCTTAGCTAATGCTCTTATTTATAGTGTTACAAAGCCCTTAGGGTTAAAACTCAATGGATTAAAAGACATACTAAGACAATGTATTTACATATCCATGCCATCCTTATGGAACATATAATAAATAACCACTTTGCCACTCCTTTGATGTGTGGGCTTCTAGCCTTGAGCTTGTGGGCTTGAGCCCATCTTCCAACACTCCCCCTCAAGCTGGTGGAGAAAATACATCATAAATACCCAGCTTGCCACCTATATAAGATAGAACTTTGGATGTTACCGGTTTGGTGAGGATATCAACTAATTGCTCTTGAGATGAAACATATTTAAGAGATATTATTCCTACTTGACACTTTTCCCGTATAAAATGACAATTCACTTCAATATGTTTAGTTCTTCCATGGAAAAATTGATTTGACGTAATGTGCATAGCTGCTTGATTATCACAATGTAGGCCTATAGAACCTCCTTCATAAAATCCCAATTTTTTAAAAAGTGTCTTTATCCATAAAAGTTCACTTACAGTGTGAGCCATAGCTCGGTATTCTGTTTCTGCACTAGATCTTGCAACCACGTTTTGCTTTTTGCTTTTCCATGTGACCAAGTTTCCCCCAACAAGGGTACAATACCCAAATGTAGATTTTCTTTCATCGGGTGATCCAACCCAATCTGCATCTGAGAAGCCTTCTATATTGAAGTGACCATGTTGTTTATATAGCAATCCTCTTCCTAGAGCACCTTTTAAGTATCGTTGTATTCTCTCCAACGCTTGCCAGTGAGTAATTTGTGGTTTGTGCATGAATTGGCTTACCACACTCACATCATATGATATATTTGGCCTGGTTACCGTGAGATAGATCAATTTTCCCACAGGTCTTTGATATTTTCCAGTGTCAACATCTTCTCCAGTTGTGGCACACAATTTTTCATTCGCATCCATAGGTGTATCAACTGGTCTACAACCCTTCATTCCTGTTTCTTCAAGAAGATCCAAAACATATTTTCTTTGAGATAATACTATTCCATGATTTGACTAAAGGACTTCTATACCCAGAAAATATTTGAGTTTACCCAAATCTTTAGTCTTGAACTCTTTACATATCATATTCTTCACTTCTTGTATACTATGATCATCATTTCTAGTCAAGATAATATTATCAACATACACGACCAATAATATCTTCCCTTTGATAGTATCTATAACATATACTGAGTGATCAACCGAGCTCCTATGAAAGCCAAATTGTAGAAGCGCTTGACTGAATTTTTCAAACTAAGCCTGAGGGAACTGTTTAAGCCCATATAAAGATTTCTTTAATCGGCATACGGACTCCCCCTCAACCACATATCCTGGTGGTTAGACTATATAAATTTCTTTGCGTATATCACCATTTAAAAATGCATTTTTTACATCGAGCTAATATACTGGCCAAGATGAGTTAGTTGCAATAGAAAGGATGATACGTACCAAGTTCAGTTTTGCAACTAGAGAGAAAGTCTCTTCATAATCTATCCCATAGCACTGAGTATAACCTTTTGCAACCAGGCGTGCTTTAAGGTGAGCAACCGACCCATCTGGGTTGTGTTTCACTGAAAAAACCCATCTGCAACCAACCAGTCTTTTACCTTTTGGGAGCGAGGCCAATGTCCATGTTTGATTTTCATATAATGCATGCATTTCTTTATACATAGCCGACATCCATCCTGGATACTTCGGGGCCTCCTGATAGGATTTTGGTATGGAAACAGACGAAAGGGAAGCAAGAAACTGAACACACTGAGAAGATAAGCGATGAGAAGACATAAAATTGGCAATTGGATGAGACGTAGTGCAAGAACGGGTTGTCTTTCGTAATGCAATAGGCCGAGTATCAAATTCAGGCCCAACCATAGGAGGAGGAGAAAGACTTACCTCAGGTGGATCAAACAACTCCACAGGTGAGGGGACGGCCGGTGCTTCAGGGGGTTGAGTAATATCTTCATGAAATGGCACAAGCAGACATGGAGTGGTAGGAGTAGATGTAAACCCTGGAGGAGCCTCATGTGAGGAGTAGAAGGAAGTGTCTTCAAAGAAAGTCACATCCCGAGATACCATCAACCTTCGAAGTATAGGATTATAACAAATATATCCTTTCTGAGTTTGAGAATACCCCAAAAAATACACCTCAGAGACCGAGGATCAAGTTTACTTTTATGTGGTGAAGTATCATGAACAAAACATGTGCAACCAAATACTTTAAGAGGAAGAGAAAATGTATCTTCACCATGAAACAAAACAGGATACAGAGTTTGATTTCTAAGTACTGATGAAGGTAACCTATTGATGAGAAAGCATGTTGTAAGAATAGCATGAGGCCAATAAAAGTAGGGTACCTTCATGGAGTAGAGGAGGCCCCGAGCAACCTTCAAGGAGGTGACGATTCTTTCTTTCAGCAACACCATTTTGTTGAGGGGTATAGGCACATGATGTTTGATGAAGAAGCCCATTACCCTCACAAAACGATTTGAATTCATTAGATAAATATTCCTTTGCATTATCGAATCTAAGGATTTGAATTTTTTTCCAAATTACGTTAGAACCATTGCATGAAAGTTTTTTAAAAATTGAAAGAATTTTTTATCATTCTTTAAACAAAAACAACCAAGTCACTCGGGTAAAATCATCCACAAAAGTAACAAAATATTGAACCTGAGAAATGTTAGAGACCTTTAAAGGGCCCCATACATCAGAATATATTAATTCAAATGGAGCAGTACTAGTAGTTGTAAGATGAGGAGAATATGTACTCCTAACATGCTTACTTAATTGTCATGCCTCAC
Organism: Aristolochia californica; assembly: GCF_029961685.1. NCBI lineage: Eukaryota > Viridiplantae > Streptophyta > Magnoliopsida > Piperales > Aristolochiaceae > Aristolochia > Aristolochia californica. Next base: position 5,723,495 of record NW_027182257.1, read on the forward strand.
AATTAAAATTAGACAAAGATTTAAAAGATGGAACTAAAGAACAAAGTGATGAAATAGGTGGATGACCAAGCTGGTTGTGCCACATTTGAGCCTCAGATGTAGTGGATGAAATAGCAGCCATTGGTGGAAGAGTAAAATAATATAAACCCCCTTTTTCATGGCTGCCACCAATCACCTGTTTCATAGTTAGATCCTGAAATATACACGAAGATGGTGAGAAGGTGACAGAACAATTCAATTGTTTGGTTAATTGACTAACGGAGAGAAAATTTAATGGAAATTGAGGAACAAATAACACATCTTTGAGAGGAATAGACGTGGTAAGAGAGTAGGAACCCTTGCCAAGCACCTTGGTTTGGGAACCATTAGCAATAGTGACCAATTTATGAGGAAGACATGGAGACAATGAATGAAGCATGTGTTTGTTACCTGACAAGTGTTCAGAAGCCTCGGAGTCAATGATCCAAGAGGAAGATGTTGAAGCGGAAGAAAGCATACCTAAGGCAATGGTAGTGGCAGCAGTAGGGCCCGGTGGAGTAAAGGACTGATCCAATAAGGATTTTAGCTTCTGAATTACAGCATAGTCTTCCAAAGAGATAGTCACATTCCCGGAATGAGAATCAGTCTTGTCCTCTTTTTTCTCAACATTAACTAAGGCTGGATTGGTTGTCACCCAATCAGGCTTACCATGGAGTTTCTAGCATGAATCCACAAGGTGGTTCTAACCACCACAGTAAGAGCACAATCGAGGCTCAGTGCCGGAATGGGTCGGACCCGTTTGACCACCTCTATTGCGGCCTCCTCTTGTATTTCTGCCACGTCCTCGAAATGGGGATGATGTACCTGATGTATAATTTTAGTTACATTGACTTTTATACCTCGCAAGCGTACGAATCGTTCATGTAATCTAGCACTAAGCGAGGGTCATATCCACATGGAGGATTGAATTTCGTGTATTCTTCAGTCAACTAGCCTAACCAAATATGATGAATTAATATGAACTAAACACTAATTATATCCTAAATTATCAAGCAATAATTTAATTAACTACTTGCACAACAGGAAATGTCAACTCTGGATTTTACTGTGATTCGTGCCTCTCGAGCGCCACGTAACCACGAATCCGGATTCTCAATCCTTGCGTCTAGCCCCTCTCGGGCGCCTAGAGTTAATGACAAAGATCGGATTACAATAGAATGCAGAGAATTAATTTCCTATTGTGATGCAACTCTGAATTTTACCGTGATTCATGCCTCTCTCGAGCGCCACGTAATCACGAATCCGATTTCTCAATCCTTGCGTCTAGCCCCTCTCGGGTGCATAGAGTGAAAGACAGAAATCGGATTAAAATACCAAAATCCAACCTCAATTATAATCTTACCCTAATTAGCTAATTTAATCAAATATCCAGAAAGCAAATCTTAAATAAATATTAATTATCAAATCAGATTCAATTAACATTCAAAACCTAAGTTCAAACCATATAAAAACTAAATTCAATAATGACGAATTACTCCCCTTCTTCCTCCTCTCGCTCGGGCAACAACTCGTTCTCACGGGTGCTGTAATTTTCCGAAATTGGTGGTGTCGAGTAGCAATAGTGAGTGGCCGGAGGTAGAGACGACACCGGCGACGAAGGTTGGAAGCCGACAGACGGAGGTAACGTCCGGCGAAGAACAAAACAGAGATGAAGTTCTCTAACCGGCTCTCTCGAGTCTCGGTCGGAGTCGGAATCACTTTGGGAATGGTCAGAAATACGTAACCGATGCCGGAGGATGGTCGGAAAGCGGAAGTTGCACGGGAGAAGCCCTCTCGGATCACTTCTCGGTCTGGCGAGCGACGACTGTCGAACTCACCTCGACGGAGACTCTCTCGAGCTCTCCTCGGGTTTGTTCTCGGTTGCTAGACGGCAGTGGACGGCGGTGGACGACGGTGGCGCGGCGGAAGGTATTGGCCCGGCGAACGACGGTGGGGAACTCCTCTCTGGTCCTCCCCTGTTTCGAGTCAAAAACCTCTGTTTTGGTCTCCGTTTCAGTTTTCTCTTCACGCTGCCTTCGACCCCTCTCGGGTCTCCCCTCTCGGGTTTTCCCTCCCGGGTCTCTCCTCTCGGGTCTCCTTCTTTGCTTTAAATATGATTTTTCTTATTTTAAAACGATTTGCCCTAGAAATTACCTCCATTTCACTAAGGGCATTTTGGTAAATATCTTCTTCTCCACCCAAATTCTCCTGAAATTCCATAATTGAATCTATAAAAAGCATTTCAGAAAGAAATAAAACTAAAAAATAATGAAATATAATTCAGGAGAGAAAAATATGCAATATCGACAGTGATTAATGCCAAATTCAATAAATACTCATTTCATTTGAAAACCGATAAATAACCACCTATAACACAATTATAAAGGTTATTCTATTATAATTAACTTAGTTCTCATGTCAGAATATAGCATCTATCACACCCCCAAACCTAAATCTTTGCTAGTCCCTAGCAAAACAACAATCGAACCAAAATTAAGCCTAAGAAAACAAAATGCCACTTTCGTAGGGAGCACGATTGCATTTAGCGCATGCAACAAGCCGTTAAACCCCTACTCTGCAGTAGTGGACGAGTTATGTCTCGTGAGGGTTTGCATGGAATTTACCCACAAAATTCATATAAATCAATAATATAAAAAGGAAAAACTGAACAAAATTTACTCCTCATTAGCATATGACTAACACTTAGTATCGTAAAATATCTGAAAATCATATGAGATCTAGCGAAATTTGAAAACCTATTTAAAATATAGCCTATTATCAATCCAAATACACTCATTGTTACTCCACCTGAACCAATGTGACCCATAAGCTATTACTTCAATAGAACAAAGAGGCAACAAATAACAATAAAATCCTGGTCACATCACAATTAAGAGAAAATAGTAAAGTAAACCTGTTGTCTGACAATCTCACCAAAGAAATATACCAATTTCAATCTTGACTTGCAACTTCTTTCAAATTACAATTCATCATCAAAGTTAAGGAAACTCATTGCTTCCAGATTTTAAAATCATTTTACGCTATTACCAGCACACTTTTGCTATTACCAGCGTAATTTTTGTTTCACTGAATACTTTTGGTATTACCACCATTTTGTATTCGTCTTCACTGCACATACACTTATTTTAAGTAACTGACTATTCCGGTGCATGTCCCTGGGTTTGCCCAGGTTGTTTCTGAAGTTATCTGTCTTTTGCAAGCAAGAGCAGTTCCATTTGCATTCATACATTACAACAAGGAATTTCACTGAGGTATAAAAAGGAATGAGTTCAAACAGGCATACAAGACTATTCAGACTAACATAGATCAACACTAGATTTACATATTCTCTTTTGCAACTAAGTTCCAAGTCTAATACAATAGTAAGTTATCCCACTGAATTCTCATGGATCACAACAAATGATATCAGATTTCTAATAGGCATATTCTACACAGTTTTACGAAAAATTTTGAAACACATTTGATCAACTTATTTTAACTCTACTAATGTTAACCACATACTAAGAGGAGTAATTTGAAAACCGGGAACAGAAATCAAAATAAAATTATTGCTAAGACATAAAAGAGTCGTTTCCACCCACCCCCCCAAAACCTAAACCTGACATTGTCCTCAATGGTGAAAAGTTAAAACACTATAATGACTACAAAAATAAAAAAATAAATAAAATAAAATTAAAAAAATAACAGCTTAGCTAGTTATACTCCAACAGGGTGAGGGTTAAGCTCCCTCAGGGCTCCTAAATCCATAGGTGGGACCATATGTGTTTGGTCATCAACAATAATACCGAAAAGTCAATAAAGGCCCCCAGGAATGATACATAGTCTCCCTCGAAGAAGGTTTACTTGTATCAGCCGTACCCGTAGGTAATCATTCGTAGATGAAACCGTTATCCCACATCACACTTTGAAGAAATCTCCGTGTGACTGGCCACTGAAGGCAGTAGGAATCACGCGCTGAACACAAGTCCTTAAGTTACTCACCATAAGGTTTTCATTCAATACTTCAAGATCGAACTGGTCAATCCCAGAACGGTTGTTTGAGTACAGACCTCTCAAACTAGGGACCAAAAGTCTAGTCATCGACTACCGGAACCATTTATGATCTCAGCCGGCAAGAGAGTATGAATAAACCAAAAAAATAAAAATCAAAATAAAACTGTAATGTACAAAGGGATAGAAACGTGGGGATTGCTCACAATGTGCTAAGTTTATAGTCGTAAGCAAGACTCTGACGCATTCAAGATGAATTCTCAAGATACGGTTTGAGCCTCTGATCGTTAACTTTGAAGACCGACCCGTCTCCGTGATTGCGGATCTCAATAGCACCATGAGGAAACATCTGTGTGACCTCAAATGGACCGGACCACCTGCATCTTAGCTTCCCTGCTGCAGGTAACTGTAATGGTTCACCCTGATTGGCCATGGTAGCTCCTACTTTGACTTCGGGTGTTTTCCTACAAATCTGTTCTACCTTTTCAACAAAGGGAGCTAATGGTCCACCTAGGGAGCGGCGCCCGTGCATAAAAAACACAAAGAAACAAAATGAACTATCAAATTAAGCTAACAAACTCACTACTAAAAATATGAACTAACTAAAAGAAATAAAAATAATTCCATCAAAAAAAAATCACCAAGCTAAAATTATGAAAGCAATAAAAAATAAAAAATAAAAAATGAAAATAAAAATAAAAATAATAAAATAATAAAATAATAAAATAAAATAAAAATAAATCTAACCTAAGACCATGGAGAACAAAGAAATACACTTAATACGTGCCTCCCCGGCAACGACGCCAAAAACTTGATGTATAATTTTAGTTACATCGACTTTTATACCTCGCAAGCGTACGAATCGTTCATGTAATCTAGCAGTAAGCGAGGGTCATATCCACAGGGAGGATTGAATTTCGTGTATTCTTCAGTCAACTAGCCTAACCAAATATGATGAATTAATATGAACTAAACACTAATTATATCATAAATTATCAAGCAATAATTTAATTAACTACTTGCACAACAGGAAACGTTAACTCTGGATTTTACCGTGATACGTGCCTCTCTCGAGCGCCACGTAACCACGAATCCGGATTCTCAATCCTTGCGTCTAGCCCCTCTCGGGCGCCTAGAGTTAATGACAAAGATCAGAATACAATAGAATGCAGAGAATTAATTTCCTATTGTGATGATGCTAAAATTATCAACTCTGGATTTTACCGTGATTCGTGCCTCTCTCGAGCGCCACGTAATCACGAATCCGATTTCTCAATCCTTGCGTCTAGCCCCTCTCAGGCGCATAGAGTGAAAGACTGAAATCAGATTAAAATACCAAAATCCAACCTCAATTATAATCCTACCCTAATTAGCTAATTTAATCAAATATCCAGAAAGCAAATCTTAAATAAATATTAATTATCAAATCAGATTCAATTAACATTCAAAACCTAAGTTCAAACCATATAAAAACTAAATTCAATAATGACGAATTACTCCCCTTCTTCCTCCTCTCGCTCGGGCAGTAACTCGTTCTCACGGGTGCTGCAATTTCCCAAAATTGGTGGTGTCGGGTAGCTATAGTGAGTGGCCGGAGGTAGAGACGATGCCGGCGACGAAGGTTGGAAGCCGACGGACGGAGGTAACGTCCGGCAAAGAACGAAACAGAGATGAAGTTCTCTAACCGGCTCTCTCGAGTCTCGGTCGGAGTCGGAATCGCTCCGGGAATGGTCGGAAATACGTAACCGACGCCGGAGGATGGTCGGAAAGCGGAAGTTGCACGGGAGAAGCCCTCTCGGATCACTTCTCGATCTGGCGAGCGATGACTGTCGAACTCACCTCGACGTAGACTCTCTCGAGCTCTCCTCGGGTTTGTTCTCGGTTGCTGGACGGCAGTGGACGGCGGTGGACGACGGTGGCGTGGCGGAAGGTATTGGCCCGGCGAACGACGGTGGGGAACTCCTCTCTGGTCCTCCCCTGTTTTTGGTCAAAAACCTCTGTTTTGGTCTCCGTTTCAGTTTTCTCTTCACGCTACCTTCGACCCCTCTCGTCTCGGGTTTTCCCTCCCGGGTCTCTCCTCTCGGGTCTCCTTCTTTGCTTTAAATATGATTTTTATTATTTTAAAACGATTTGCCCTAGAAATTACCTCCATTTCACTAAGGGCATTTTGGTAAATATTTTCTTCTCCACCCAAATTCTCCTGAAATTCCATAATTGAATCTATAAAAAGCATTTCAGGAAGAAATAAAACTAAAAAATAATGAAATATAATTCAGGAGAGAAAAATATGCAATATCGACAGTGATTAATGCCAAATTCAATAAATACTCATTTCATTTGAAAACCGATAAATGACCACCTATAACACAATTATAAAGGTTATTCTATTATAATTAACTTAGTTCTCATGTCAGAATATAGCATCTATCAGTACCCCAATTACTAGAGAACATAGTTGATGGAGCATCAATCGTAGAAGGGGGAGATGGATCAGGAATCCATAACAACTTTGCACTGATGTCATCAAAAGAGGGAAGGGCAGAGGAACTAAGAAGTAGAGTCTTTGCCACCTCTAGATACGACTTAATATTGGTAAGGTAATGGCCGTTGCCAAGGCCTTGTGCTATTTTTCTTGGATAGCGATGTCGGTAGAGTATGGTTGAGCAATTTTCCATTCTTGGAGAAGGCCACGAAATCGGGCCAGAAACTCATGAATGTGATCTCCTTTTTTTGTAGCCAACATACTTTGGAAAACATCATATACTCTTTGCAAGAAGGCGGTACTAGAATAGAGCTTAGCACATGTGTCCCAAATATCCTTCGAAGTTTCCAAGTGGACCACATTGTTAGCAACATGCTCTTCCATGCTATTAATAAGCCAACTGATAACCATGTTATCATTTTTTACCCATTTATGGTAGACTTCATCTTCGTCATCAATCGGAGGAGGGATTTTGATAACATGATTGAGAAGGTCACGAGTAATGAGAACCCTCTGTACCGATTGTGACCAACTGTGGTAATTGGAAAGACCTCTTAGTGGAATTATAGTAATTCGGAGTATGTCACTCTTATTACTCATATGTCCACTCTCCATCTTGACGTAAATCAATTAGTAAGGTCAATTGTCAAAGGGGCTCAAATAACAATTACACAACGTAATTTGAAGTACCCTGTTATGGACTCAATAGCACACCGAGTCACTCAAAGGAGGAGACAATGATTCACCAAGTCACCTAATTTTAATTTTATTACTTATGTTGCTTTTAATTTCGAATTTGATTGATTATGTAATAACTTGAAGGTAGGGGTATAATTTGGATTTATAAACCTAACCCTAACATATCTTGGCGTGAATGACCCTATTTAAAGGGTAAGGAATGAGAAATAAGGGAAGTTCGTATTTAGAGTAAAATAGAATAATTAGGTTCTTGCTAGGTTCCCTATCCTAGGGTTCTTGGCGTGAACTATCCTTGGTGGTTTGTTGCATCCATTGGGGAGTCTTTGAGGAGATCTTGGAAGGAAAAGGAAGAGGAATCAGCCTTCTCTTCCAAGCTGCAATAGTTATCCATCTCTTCCACGAACCAACAGTGAGGGAAGGAGGTTTTGCGTGAGCCTTAACATCAAGAAAGGGGTTTTTGAGTTGCTGATTGAAGGAGGTCTTCAAGAGGTATTTTTATCTATCTTTTCCGAGTTTAGAAGAGCTATAGACTGCCTTCTTTACATACAGCATTGGTAGTTGCATGAATTCAGAAACCCTACTCATTGACGTGAGGAATAAAGTGGGGTTTCATAATTGGATCCTTAAACAGTCTCTTGGTTGAATTGGTGCATCTATAATTGAGAAAAGGAAACTCCTTTTCAATTATAACATGTGAGGGAAGTAAAAGAGAGTTTCTTTTCACAAAAATGAGTTAAGAAACCCTCTAACAGTGTTGGATCCTTATTTGACTCGCCGAGTTACTAGATCCATGGCTAGGGACCATAACAACTTTGTATCAGAGCAGGATAACCGGCAAATATCAATAGCCATGAATTGCTTGAAGCTATCCTCAAAGGCAATGCAGATAATGAGAAAAGATTTGCTGAATTGGAGGAGAGGTTCTCTAAGGTTGAACCCCAGTCCAACCTACCCGACTGATATAATCTAGAATCCACTCTCCGCCCTTATTAGTAGTAGGAAAATAGTGACCCTATTTGTATGCGAATCCACACGACGTGCACATTCCACGATCTCCCGCAACGAGAACCTAACACATGGTTTATTGATAGTAAGCTGATTAAATAAATGGATTTGAGGTTGGTTGAATATTGAGTTCAGCTTAGGCGTAGTGTTCTTATGAGCGACTGAAAGCTTGAAATTCAAGGTATGCAAAGAAGAGGAAGTCGACTGATCGACAGAGGACTTAAGTTCATGAGTTGGATGCCCCTGTAGTTGCAGTAGTGCCCCTATAAGGGGCTTGAGTAAGCTCTGTGCATGAGTGAGGGTGAGCATGAGTATGCCCGTCTTGGCATTTTTCGCGGGCTAGAACGCGCGATCGGGCGTGCTCGTGTGTGTTAGCCTAGAGACCTTGAATGGAAGAATGGACAACATGGAGACTGGTCTGACTACTGGAAGAAACACAACTCCAGAGCAAAGAGGAGGGGACCATTCATATAATAGAGGGGGAGATGAGTTTACGAGGCGCACAAGTTTCTCTGGCCAGCAAGGACCCTTCATCCCGGGGGGACCCTTCAACCAGGGGGGAGGCACTGTACCTGGCCAACAAGGACCCTTCATCCCGGGAGGACCCTTCCACCAGGGAGGAGGCACAGTACGTAGGTACACTAAACTCAAATTTCTCACTTATAATGGATCAGAAGACCCTTTGGTATGGCTATATCACTGCGAAAAGTTTTTTGCCCATCAATGAGTACCAACGTATGATAAAGTGGGGATGGTTGTTTTCCACTTACTGGGAGAAGCACAACTCTGGTATCAGCAAGTTGAGGCGGATAGACCAATTGTGGATTGGGAAGAATTTAAGAATTTATGCTCTCTTCGTTTTGGTCCTCTGGCGTACAGCAATCCCTTGGGTGATTTGGTTCTGTTACGACAAACTGGTTCTGTGGAGCAATATCAAAAACTGTTCCAGGAAATTTAGCACGAGCAAACGGTATGGTACGAGTGGACCAGCAAGTGGCGTTATTTATAGCAGGCCTGGCAGAGGCGTTAAAGCTTGAGGTGGAGCTCTATGCACTAATTACATTATCACACGCGATGAATGTAGCCTGTGCTTTAGAACTGCGGCAGAAGGCCCTGCACAAATGACCCACATGGTCAGGGGAGAGGAGCACTTCCTCCACCTGGTAGAGCAGACGCAATTATCCTCAGGGAGTTCGGACCACAACATCTCCTCCCAAACACACTCCGAGCACCACGAAATCGAGCAGTCATCCACCTCAGTACATAAAAATTTTGACAAGTGCTGAGATGATGGAGAGGCAGTCCAAAAATTTGTGTTACAACTGTGATGAACCATATTGGGTGGGTCTTCAGTGCAAAAGATTGTTTTTAATTGATACGATTGAAGATGATGATATCGAGGTGACAGAGGATATGATAGTGGAAGCACCACCGAAAATTTCCTTGCATGCAATTACTGGGCAAAAGTCACCCAAAACCATGCAAGTCAGAGCTCAGATCTTCGATCGGGAACTCGTAGGCCTAGTGGACTAGGGGAACACCCACAATTTTCTTAGTTTGACGGCGGCCCAGCACCTATAGTTACAGATTCTTCCCCAGCCACAGTCTCAGTGGCCAATGGGGAGAAGGTTCCTAGATAGGAATTAGCAAGGCGGTAAATTTTTTGTTATTCCTCTGGCTGGTTTTGATATGGTGTTGGGAATCAAATGGTTACAAATGTTGGGACCCATTTTGTGGGATTTTTCTGCATTAACAATGAGTTTTGTCTTACGTGGTAGCCAAGTGCTCCTACAAGGAAGTCAGATAGAAACACAACAACACATTCATTCTCTGACTACCCCGGATAATTCAACAAGCAGTATTGATGGTCTTATTGATGAGTTCTCCAACCTTTTCTGTGAGTCTACAGGGCTCCCCCCGCTCAGACAGTGTGATCACCGTATATGTTTGAAACCAGGGTCAGATGTGGTACTTGTTCGTCCGTATTGGTATCCTCACCTCCAGAAATATGAGATTGAAAGAGTGTCAAGCGATGCTACAACAGAGCCTTATTCGCAGCAGTAGGGCCCCCTTCTCTTCACCAGTTCTGCTTGTGAAGAAACATGATGGGACTTGGCGCTTTTGTGTTGATTATCGTGAGTTGAACGCGCTGACAGTGAAAGACAAATTTCCCATTCCGGTGGTGGAGGAGCTCCTCGATGAGCTACATGGATCGTGGGTCTTCACAAATTAGACTTACGGTCTGGGTATCATCAGATTCACATGCATCCAGCTTATATTGAAAAGACGGCGTTCGAACACATCACGACCAGTTTGAATTTGTGGTCATGCCTTTTGGGCTATCAAATGCTCCTTCTACTTTCCAGGCGCTGATGAATGAGGTATTTAGCTCTTACCTTCGGAAATTCATAATTGTTTTTTGTTATGATATACTCATATATAGCAAATCTCGAGATGACCACTTAGCACATTTGAGAATTGTATTTGATTTATTACGAGCACACCAATTATATTTGAAGAAGTTCAAATGCTCCTTTGGGGCATCTCGTGTTGCTTACCTGGGCCACATTATTTCCCATGAGGGGGTCACTGTTGATCCCGAGAAGATTCAGGCCATTAGTGAGTAGCCACAACCTCAGTCTTGCTCAGCAATACACTGATTCTTGGGTTTGGTAGGCTATTACCGAAAATTTATTCAGAGTTTTGGTCCGTTGGCAGCACCTTTGACAAACCTCCTTAAAAAGAATTCCTTTCAGTGGAACGAGGAGGCGTCCATGGCATTTGACGCACTCAAGAATGCTCTTGCATCTACACCGGTGTTACAACTTCCAAATTTTGATGACTTGTTTGTGATAAAATGCGATGCTTCTGGTGGGGGCATTGGGACCATGTTGCATCAGAACTCCCACCCCATTGCTTATTTCAGTCGACAGTTGGCCTATCGTTATCAGAAATTGGCTGCATATGAACGCGAGCTGATCGGGTTGGCCAAGGTGGTCCAACACTGGCGGCCGTATTTATGGGGACGTACTTTTCTCATTCGCACTGATCATTGTAGTCTCAAGTTCTTAATTGAGCAGCGTCTCACGACGTCACTACAACAACATTGGATTAGTAAGTTGATGGGCTTTGGTTTATCGTGCGGGAAGAATAAAACAAGGCGACGGATGCCTTGTCCAGACGTTTTGAACATTAGCAGCTCGTCTATACCATCAGCCAGCCGCGTTTTCTCATTCTAGACATGGTCTGTGATGCGCATGCCACACTTCCAGCACTACAGAAGCTGCACTGCATAATGTCCAATGGTGAGATGGATTCTAAGTGGTCCATTCAGTATTCACTAATTTGCTATAAGTAGCGGATTTACCTTCCGACCACGTCCGAGTTGATTCTAGGCATTCTCTCGGCTTATCATGATTCTACCCATGAGGGGTTATAGAAGACATTGTGGCGCATTCGAGCGGATTTCTATTGGCCGGTTATGATGTCCTCCATTACTACATATGTCTCTGATTGCTAGGTATGTCAAAGGAACAAATCAGATCATTTGAGACCTGCAGGTCCTCTCCAGCCTCTCGCTCTCCCTTCTCAGGTATGGGCAGATATTTCAATGGACTTCGTGGAGGGTCTTCCCCTCTCAGCCGGGAAGTCTGTTTTGTTTGTGGTGGTTGATCGCTTCTCCAAGTATGGTAATTTTATTCCGATGGCTCACCTCTACACGGCAGCTCGCATGGCTCAGACCTTCTTGGAGCATATTGTACGCTTACATGGCATTCCTGAATCTATTGTGAATGACTGAAACACATTTTTCATGAGTACTTTATGAAGGGAACTATTTCGACTGAGTGGAACGCAATTGAAATTTTCCTCCGCATATCACCCTTAGACGGATGGCCAAACCAAGGTGGTTAATCGGACCATCGAGATGTATCTCCTATGCTTAGTGGGAGATCGACCAAAACAGTGGGTTCAATGGCTACCCTGGGCAAAATACTGTTATAACACTTCATTCCACTTGGCCTTGCAGTCCTCTCCTTTCCGGGTTCTCTATGGGAGGGACCCCCCGAGGCTTCTCTCTTATACTAGAGGCACCACCCACGTGGATGCCATTGATGAGGCACTCATGGATCGAGATCAGGTGTTGAAGACATTTACAGACCGGCTACAAAAGGCTCATGACCAGATGACTACGGCTTACAACAAAGGCCATCGGGATGTCTCATACGCGGTTGGGGACTATGTGTGGTTACGTCTCCGGTAGTACCGATAGCACTCTCTCGCCATGCCAGTGCGCCATAAGCTATCCCCCAAGTACTTTGGGCCCTTTGCCATTAATCTACACGTCAGGCAAGTGGACACAGCAAAGCTACATGATGTGTTTCATGTCTCACTACTGAAACCTCACAAGGGGCCAGCCCCTTCTTCTCCACCGTTCCTTCCTCCAGTGGACAACGGCCACGTCATTCTGACACCCTACGCGGTGTTACGGGCGCGAGTGATGAATGACCAGTGGGACATCCTCGTGTAGTGGACCGCTACAAACCCCGAGGCAGCGACATGGGAGCGGTTAGAGACCTTCAAACAGGTCTATCCATCTTACAAGCTTGAGGACAAGCTCTTTCTCCAAGGGGAGGCAGATGTTATGGACTCAATAGCACACCGAGTCACTCAGAAGAGGAGACAATGACTCACCAAGTCACCTAATTTTACTTTTATTACTTATGTTGCTTTTAATTTTGAATTTGATTGATTATGTAATAAGACTTGAAGGTAGGGGTATAGTTGGGATTTATAAACCTAACCCTAACCTATCTTGGCGTGAATGACCCTATTTAAAGGGTAAGGAATGAGAAATAAGGGAAGTTCGGATTTAGAGTAAAGTAGAGTAATAAGGTTCTTGGTAGGTTCCCTATCCTAGGGTTCTTGGCGTGAACTATCCTTGGTGGTTTGCTGCATCCATTGGGGAGTCTTTGAGGAGATCTTGGAAGGAAAAGGAAGAGGAATTAGCCTTCTCTTCCATGCTGCAATAGTTATCCATCTCTTCCACGAACCAGCAGTGAGGGAAGGAGGTTTTGCATGAGCCTTAGCATCAAGAAAGGGGTTTTCGAGTTGCTGATTGAAGGAGGTCTTCAAGAGGTATTTTTATCTATCTTTTTCGAGTTCAGAAGAGCTATAGACTGCCTTCTTTATATACAACATTGGTAGTTGCATGAATTCAGAAACCCTACTCATTGACGTGAGGTATAAAGTGGGTTTTCATAATTGGATCCTTAAACAGTCTCTTGATTGAATTGGTGCATCTATAATTGAGAAAAGGAAACTCCTTTTCAATTATAACGTGTGAGGGAAGTAAAAGAGAGTTTCTTTTCACAAAAACGTTTTAAGAAACCCTCTAACAGTGTTGGATCCTTATTTGACTTGCCGAGTTGCTATATCTATGGTAGGAACCATAACACACCTGTAGGCCAATTTAGCCACCAAAACTAAGTAGAGAATATTTTCACGAGAATAAGCACCAAATCATGGAAAAATTCGTGCTTTTGTCAAGTGATAACAAGAGCCAGCCACCACTCAACTTCACTTATATTTATCAAAAAAATATAGCGAAGAGAATAGATGCAACTCTTATCCTTAATCCAAACTCAACCACAAACCCGAGAGAAACTTTAGACAAGGCCTTTCTTGGCAAACCGAGAGCAATTTCTTGGAAAAAGAAACTCTAACTCATGGGAATACTTCAACAAAACAAAATATTCAATTGTTGAAGTTCAAACACAACAAATAATAGGGATAAGTGAGTGTTGGAATTTCATCAAACATATAACGGGCATCCAACAACATGACACACTCCCATGAGTAACATTAGATTATAGAATGGACAACAACATATGTTGGAATTCCATATCAACAATGTGTGATTCCCGTTACATAAAGGTAACTGAATCCAAATAACAAACCAAAAGAAAAAAACAGTTGTTGATCAATCATGTAATTGTGCTACAAGATGTTCAAGACTACAATATCCTTTTAGTCATACATGATAGATCTTCACAAAGTTTATGAAGATTATCTTGCTTTGACATGAATCAACAATTCAAGAAGAGAGGAAAAAAAATTGAAACCGTAAAGAGAGAATATGCAAAAAAATGAAAGTTTACCTATCTCTTCATGGCAGAACTCCTATACACAACTTCTTGAATGGATGACATAAGTACTTGAATAGGGATCCTAACCTCCGAGCTCTGATACCATGTAGAAGTTAGGACCCCATGAGAATGACTCTAGGTTAACGTGGAAGAAGAAGGAGAGAAGAGAGAGAAGAGGGAGAAAGGAGAAGGACGTTTGAGAGGAGAGTTTGGATTAAGGGAAGGAGAGAATGCGTCAAGAGAGAAGAGAGGGTGGCTGGACGTTTTTCCAAATAGAGGAGAAGGATTGAATTCCTTACCTCTTAGCTAATGCTCTTATTTATAGTGTTACAAAGCCCTTAGGGTTACAACTTAATAGATTGAAAGACATACTAAGACAATGTATTTACATATCCAAGCTATCCTTATGGAACATATAATAAATAACCACTTTGCCACTCCTTTGACATGTGGGCTTCTAGCCTTGAGCTTGTGGGCTTGAGCCCATCTTCCAACATAATATGATTTTAATAGGGCAGCTTGATGATGAAGCTCATAATGTGACTTTTATTGGAGCTGCTTGGATTGTCACTAAAGGAGCCATGATTGTTGTACCGGGACTTAAAACTGGAACTCTTTACATCACTTCTAGTTACAGAGACACGGTTGTAGTTGTTGATGCTGATGTTGTTATTGATTCTGACTTGTGGCATTATAGGTCATTCACATGAGTGAGAAGGGAATGAAAGTGTTTCAGTCCAAATGGAAGCTACTGTGGTTGAAAACTATAAACAACAGTTTGTGTGAACATTGTATTTTTGGTAAGCAAAAAAGGGTTAGCTTTTCTAAGGCAAAAAATGAGCAAAAGACAACAAAATTGGAGTTGGTTCACACAGATGTGTGGGGGCCTTCAACTGTTACTTCCCTTGGTGGTTCTAACTATTATGTGACATTTATTCATGATGCAAGAAAAAAGGTAGGGGTTTATTTCCTAAAAAATAAATTTGATGTCTTTGATACCTTCAAGAGATGGAGAGCAATGGTTGAGAATAAGACATATTTGAAGGTGAAGTGTCCATAGTTAGATAATGGGGGAGGATACATAGATGATGATTTCAAGCGGTATCTTGTTGATAATGGAATCAAGATGAAGAAGACCATTCCTGGAAAACCTCAACAAAATGGTGTGGCTGAGAGGATGAATAGAACTTTGAATGAACGTGCTAGGACCATCAAAGATTGCCAAAGATTGTCTTGTCTGAGGCTATTAGCACCGCTACCTATTTGATCAACAGAGGTTCCTCAACACCATTGGATTGCAAAATACCAGAAGAGGTCTAGAGTGGAACAGAGGTAAACCTTTCTTTCTTGAAATTTTTTGGTTGTGTTTCTTAAATTCATATTGATTTTGTCATTAGAAATAAAATTGATGCTAAATCGAAGATATGTTTCTTTATTGGCTATGGTGGTACCGAGTTTGGTTATCACATCTAGGATGACCAAAGTCATAATGTTATCAGGAGCAAGGATGTGATCTTCAATGAAGGTGTCATGTATAAAAATAGGTTGAGAACATAGTCTGTGAGCACAAGTGATGAATACAAGAAGTCAAAAGTGATTCAGTTGAGAGATCTTCTAGTTATTGAGATGGAGAATATTACTCAGGAAGACCAGAAAAACATACCCCTAAAAGTAAATTGGGACATTCTTGTGACTAAACTCAAGAGATCTTCCAAAACTAGCAAACAACCACAGAGGTACTCCCCCGTGCTGAATTATATTTTATTGATTGATAAAGGTGAACCAGAGAGTTATGAGAAAGTTGTACAAGTTGATGAATCAACCAAGTGGGAGTTGGCCATACGAGATGAGATGGATTCACTGTTATCCAATCAGACAAGGCAGTTGGTAGAGTTACCAAAAAGGAAGAAGGCCTTGCATAATAAATGGGTGTATCAAATAAAAAACGAATATGATGGCATCAAGCAGTACAAAGCAAGACTGGTGGTAAAGGGCTTTCAACAAAAAAAGGCATTGACTACACTAAGATTTTCTCTCCAGTTTTGAAATTGATTACTATTAAAAAATTGCTTGGACTAGTGGCAAATGACGACTTGTATCACCGAAAAAACCCGGGACAAATTCCTAGAAAAACCCAGGACAAATTCACCAGAAATACCTGGGACAAAATTCGGTGGGAGCGGGATTCGAACTCAGGACCAACCTGCTCTGATACCATGTTGAAACCATTGCTCTTAAAAGATCGAGATTTTAGATAAGGAGCAACGTGAATATTAAAGATAGGGGCCAAATGCCAACAACTTGCACTTAGAGCAGTTGGATGTAAGGATTGCCTTTCTTCATGGTGATTTGGAGGAAAAAATTTGCATGACGCAGACACCGGGTTTCAAAGCACATGGAAAGGAGAAAATGGTGTGCAAACTTCAAAAGAGCTTGTATGATCTTAAACAAGCTCCAAGACAATGGTATAAGAAGTTTGACACCTTTATGAGTAGTAACAGTTTCTTGAGGTGACAGGAAAATCATTGTTGTGATGTGAAGAAGATTGATGACTCCTATATTATTCTACTGCTATATGTTGATGACATGTTGATAGCAGGAGCTTGCAAATAGGAAATAGAAAAGTTAAAAAGGGAATTGTCCAAGAAGTTTGCAATGAAGGATTTTGGTGCTGCAAAACAAATCATTGGGATGAGTATTACTAGAGATATTGATGTCTTGAAACTGTCACAAGAAGAATATGTGAAGAAGGTGATGAGCATATTCAACATGAATGATGCAAAACAAGTGAGTACTTCTTTGGCTAGTCACTTTAGGGTATCTAAGGAGCAATCACCTTCTATAGAGCAGGAACGAGCCAACATGGCCAATGTGCCTTATGCTTCTGCTATTGGTAGTCTCATGTATGTCATGGGGTGCACTAGACCAGACATAGCTCATGCAATGGGAATTGTCAGCAAATATATGAGTAATCTAGGTAAGCAACATTGGGAAGCAATGAAGTGGATTCTCAGGTATTTGAGAGACATTGCAGACTCAGCCTTATGTCTCAGAAAGTCAGACTTGGGATTACAAGGTTATGTAAATACTGACATGGCTGGAGACATTGTTGGTAGGAAGAGTATCATTGGATTTGAATACATATTGGATGGTACAACTGTTAGTTGGGTCTCTAATTTGTAGAAGATAGTTGCTCTTTCCACAACTGAAGCAGAATATGTTGCTGTGATCGAAGCCAGCAAATAGATGGTATGGTTGCAATCTTTCTGGGAAGAATTGAGTCTCAAGTATGGGAAGAATGTATTGTATTGTAACAGTCAGAGTGTTATTCATTTAGCAAAGAATCTCGTTTATCATGACAGGATAATGCACATACAGGTGCGTTATCACTTTATCAGATTGGCTTTGGATGATGGAGTCATAGCACTTGAGAAGATTCAAGGAAGTCCAAATTCGGCTGATATGTTGACAAAGACTATTATGATTGAGAAACTGAAGTTGTGTACAACTTCAGTTGGACTTCTCTCTGAGGATTGGAAAGTTTTTGCCGCTGTAGAGGAGGTATTGATGATATATTAGTCTCCAAGTGGGAGATTGTTAAGTTGTAGAGCCTAATCAATGCCCCAAGTCCGGTCCTCGATATATTAATTGTTGTTTCATTTATGGTTGTTTGGAAATTGTACTCTTGTATCGCAGTTGCCCTAATTTTCTCTTTATAATTGAGGGGCACCGCTATTAGGGTTTTACCATCACCGAGAAGGAGCTGAAGTTATAGCCCGAAAGAGGTCAGAGAAAAAATCTCTAGTAAGTGTGTGCGATTTCTCTTGTTAACTATTTCATCTTTATAGTGGATTACTGCACTGGCGGAAGACAGGACATAGTCTCACCTTGAGGTGAACCTATATAAATCTTGTTTTTTGTGTTTACTTTTCCTTTCTTCTGCAATTATTATTATTACTCTCATTAGTTTGGATTTAGTGTGTTTAATTCCTAACACATCCTAGATCATCGACTCAGGGGCATTTGAGCATCTTACATGTAATAAGAGTCTGTTACATTTCCTATCTCCATGTCTACCTAATAAGTTTGTTACCATTTGCTAACAAATCCCAAACGAAAGTTCTTGGGAAGGGATCCTCCCTTGTTAGACCTTATCTTTCGCTTATTGATGTTTTATTTGTCTCTCAATTTCCCTTATATTTGTTATTTGTTAGCCATTTAACCAAACACTTTAATTGTTCCATCACCTTCTCACCTTCTTCTTATGTCTTCTAGTATCTCACAAAGATGCAGGTGATTGGTGGTGGCCATGAACAAGGGGGCCTTTATTACTTTAACCTGCCTCTAGTCACTACAATTGTCACTTCTCAGACAAAGGCTAGGTTATAGCACAACCGGCTTGGTCATCCATCCACAACATCATTTCGGCACTTATTTCCATCCTTCAAAACTTTACCAACTTTCAAATGTGAAGCCTATCAGTTGAGAAAACACCAGAGGACATCATACTCTCCTCAAACCGAACTTAAAGGTCTTGGTCCTTTCACATTAATTCATTCAAATGTATAGGGACCCTTAAGTATCTTAAACATATCTCAAGTTAAATATTTTGTCACCTTTGTAGATTACTTTACTCAAGTCACAAGGCTATTTTTATTTAAAGAACGGTCTGAAATTTCTTCCATATTTAAATCCCCTCATGCTATGATGTCCACACAGTTTGGAAAACAAATTCAATTATTTCGATCAGATAATGCCAAAGAGTATCTATCTAGTGAATTCAATCCTTTTTGTCATGATACTAATATTATTCATCAAACACCATGTGCTTAAACCCCTCAACAAAATGGTATAGTTGAAAAAAAAAGGATATCTCCTTGAGGTAGCTCATGGCCTACTCTACTCTATGAATGTGCCCTACCTCATGCCATTCTCCCTTATTAAAAGGCCATCTTTTTCAATCCTTAGCCATAAATCCCATACTCATTATTATTTTTGCATGAAGAGTCCCTCCCTTCCTCTGAAAGTTTTTGGTTGCACATGCTTCGTTCATATCGCATCTCCTCAAAAAAAATAAACTTGAGACAATATCTCTTAAGTGTATCTTTTTGGGTTACTCTCGTACCCAAAAAGGCTATGTCTATTATAATCTTTCTCTTTGGAAGTTAATTGTCTCTAGGGATGTCACTATTTTTTAGGACACGTCTTTTTATTCCTCAAAAGATACACCCTTAGGTCTTTCATTAGTTCAGCCGGCTTCGAAGCTCATTGTGCCACTTGATGCAGTTCTACTTCAGCCCCTTGAAGACTCGGCCAACACCACACATATGGAGTTTACGGATTCCTCTGAGGTAAGTCCATCTTCCCCTGTTGTATTTGGCCCACAATTTGATACTCGACCCATAACTCTATGCAAGGAGTCTTAGACTTCCACTAGGCCTTCCACTTCTCATCCTATTTCAAACTTTCACCATCAATTACCTTATTCATCTTGTTAGTTTCTTGCAACTATTTCTTCCATCTCTATTCCAAAATTCTATCAGAAGGCTTTGAGACATCCAGGGTGAAAGGCTGACATGGAAGAAGAAATACATGCCTTATATGAAAATCAGACTTGGGCTCTTGTTCCTTTTCCTCCCATTAAGAAACCCATGGGCTATAAATGGGGTTTTACTATTAAACACAATCTAGATAGTTTTGTTGCTCGCCTCGAAACCCGACTAGTTTCCAAGGATATACTCAATGTTATGGAGTGGATTATGAAGAAACGTTTTCCCTAGTAGCTAAATTAAATTCGGTAAGCATCTTATTATCTTTAGTTGCTAATTCCTCTTGGCCGGTATTTTAATTGGAAGTCAAAAATACTTTTTTGAATGGGGACATAAAAGAAGAGATATGTATGCATCAACCACCTGGTTTCATGGTTGAGGGGGAGTCTATATGAAAATTGAGAAAGTCTCTATATGGGCTTAAACAATCTCCTCATTTTTTGTTTGAAAATTTTAGCCAAGCAATGTTACGGTTTGGATTCAGCTGGTGCTCAATAGATCATTTTGCTTTTTATCTAGAATACATTAAAAGGAAAGGTATTACTAGAAATTTTTGTGGATGATATTATTTTAACTGGTAGTGATGTAGACAATATAAAAGAAGTCAAAGAAAGGATATGACAAGAATTTAAAACAAAAGATATTGGACTTTTAAAATGTTTTCTGGGAATTGAGGTATTATAGTCGAAGCAGGGGATTATATTATCTCAAATAAAGTATGTCTTGGATCTACTTGAGGACACAGAGATGATGGGAAGTTGATTTGCGGATATTCCTATCAATGCTAATGTAAAGCTATGTGCAAGCTTTGGAGAAGATGTTGATGAAGGTAAATATCATGGGCTTGTGGGAAAACTTATTTATCTCACGGTGACCAGACCAGATATATCATATGTAGTAAGTGTGGTTGAGTTAGTATATGCACAAACCATAACTAACCCATTGGCAAGCCTTGGAGAGAATAGATATTTAAAAGGAGCTCCGTGAAAATGGCTTCTCTATAAGAATCATGGCCACTAAAACATAGAAGGTTTCTCAAATGCAGATTGGGCTGGATCACCTAATGATAGGAAGTCCACTTCAGGGTATTGTACCTTAGTTGGAGGTAACCTGGTTACATAGAGAAGCAAAAATCAGAATGTTGTAGAAGTTTTCTCAAATGCAGATTGGGCTGGATAACCTGATGACAGGAAGTCCACTTCAGGGTATTGTACCTTAGTTGGAGGTAACCTGGTTACATGGAGAAGCAAAAAGAAAAATGTTGTTGTATGGTCTAGTTCAGAAGAAGAGTACAAAGCATAGAGCTATGGCATACACAGTCAGTGAGCATCTATGGATCGAATCCCTTCTTTCTGAATTAGGAATCTATTGTTGATTTTTTGAACTCTATGGATTACAACATGGAGAAAGAAGAAAAACACAAATTGGGGAGAAAAGAGGAGAAAGAATGGAGTTATGGACTTGTGTCCAAACGCTCCCCCTTAAGCTCTATTTATAACTAATAAAAGTATAATATTAAAATTATGTCCTTCACTCTAGTAAGAGTGAAGAAGGGACAAAAAAACATAAACTTATTACATCAATGACACCCTAGTTACATCATATATTCTAACACTCCCCCTAAAGCTGAGAGGTAACGGCAGTAATCCCAATTTGAAACAAATAATCTAGATGTAGTAATAAGTTTCTTCATCACATGTGCCAAGGATAAGTGCGACATCGGGCACATACTCTCAAAGGGTAGAAATGGGCGATAAAATATGTCAAAATCAACCTCAAATGATTTTGAGCAAATATAGTAATAATAATAACTAATGTGGGTAGTGCCTGTCATTCACAAAACGGTGATAAAAAAAACAAAGGGTACCAATAAAAAATCTCGAAGGACTTAAAAATACCCATAAAAAGACCAACCAAAGCAACGCTCCAAGAGGGTTGCCTAAAGGGGTAAGTGAGAGTGAAATAAAAGACAATAGGAGAAAGGTTTAAAAATAATAAGAGGGTAATGGGAATCAAAGGAAGATAAGATGTTGGGGCCACCATGTGTTTTATTTTCCTAAGTAATGCAAATCTCCATCATATGAACCAATATTGATATTGGTCAGCAAATAATGAATCTGAGGCTAGCAACCAAGGAGTTTTTTTTTTTTGTAATATTGTCTCAATCAAAGAGACACAATAGCAACAACGAAAATGGGCCAATGCCCAAATAACCCTTACCAAATGTGCAGTTATATAGCAGCGGATAACCAGTAAGTAATGACAATCCTTAAGAGTAATAAGGACACATGAAGTAATCTACAGTGAGTCCATCCTTGAATAAGGAAGATGTGCACCAAATAATAAGCTGACGGGAATCCAAGATAATAATCAAGCTGAAGTCAAGGGACCGAGTCAAACTAAGGCAAGCAACTGAGGGTAAACCAGGCTGGATCAGAGTAAATTGAGGATATCAGAGGAGACGAGCCAACGAAAGAGGATCCCATAACGTTCCAAAAAAACAGATCGAGTTGCTGAGATTGGTAAGATGATAGAAAGATAATGTCCAAAAAGTTGTCTTCACTACTGTTAATTAACAACAAATAATCAAGACGATGACAAGTGAAGGAGACGAGCAAAACTTCCAAAAAACAACTATGCAAAACAGAGAAGATGAGAGCTAGCTTGGTACTTCCACAAATAAATCAATCCAAAAGAGAGCTTTGCAATAATAACAAAAAGTGAAGATAAGGAAGATCAACGAGTAATTAGTATCTTCCAATAATAATGATGCCAGTTGAAGATTGATGCAGAGAGATCAGCTCAGAGTCTCAGGCTGAATGACGACAGAGACGAGACAAAGTGATTAATAGAGACAACTATGAGACATCAGCAAGAATTATGGGATTGCAACAAATATTCCCTCAGGGAGATTGAAAAACGGTGAAGGAGACAACAATGAATTACGAAGCTTTTGCTACGGATATCCGTAGGCTCCAGATGGAAATGCAGCATAGACAGCAAGATAGGAACCGACGGTAGCAATGGCATGGATTACCAACGGCCACACAAAAGTAGTAACACAAGGAAGGAGAGTATTTTCCCAAGAATTATGGGATTGCAACAAATATTCCCTCAGGGAGATTGAAAAACGGTGAAGGAGACAACAATGAATTACGAAGCTTTTGCTACAGATATCCGTAGGCTCCAGATGGAAATGCAGCATAGACAGCAAGATAGGAACCGACGGTAGCAATGGCATGGATTACCAACGGCCACACAAAAGTAGTAACACAAGGAAGGAGAGTATTTTCCCAAGAATAACCGAGGTCCAGCGTGTTGATTTTCAAAACTCCATGGATTTAGCTCATGGAGTAAAAGGAGATGACATATTGGGAGAAAACAAGAGCTAGAAAAAGGTTATGCAGCCTAACCCTCCTCTAAGACTCAATTTCTAGACGAATAAGATCACAATATTATAATAATACCCCTGAAACTTAACTAATTACATCAATGCCATCTTTATGAGATGACTTTTTATTTACCATCATGTTATCCCTTGTGGGCTTATGGGCCTTGTGCCCATCTTCCACCTCTCTTGGATGTGTGGGCCTTCCTTGGTCTTGTCGGCTTGATCCCACCTTCCACACACTTGGATATGTGGGTCTTTCTTGGTCGTGTGGGTGTGGACCCATCTTCCAACACTCCCCCTCAAATTGGGGGTGAGAGAATATCATGAACGCCCAACTTGTTGCAAACGGTGTATAGGATCTTCCTGTATAAAATGGCAATCCATCATATCTTCCAACACTCCCCCTCAAGCTAGTGGTCTATTTGTTTTTTACCAAAAGACCCAACTAGCATAATATAAGAGAGAATAAAATCACTCCTAGCTGCCAGACATTTCTCCATACTCTAGTCACATGGTCATTGTCAAAAGTATTTTTTGCTTAATTTCACAGGCGAAAAAGTAGCCCTACTATGGAGCACAGAGTCTACCCACTTTCTCTGTGTAGCTCAAAAGAAAACCTCTTGGGTGAATAGTAGACTTGACTCACGCTAGATGTTGGGCACACTCCTATCCTCTGTAGGTAGTGGGTCTATGGGCATTGATCAGAAGTGTAGTAATAAACTCCTCCATCACAGTGTCTCAACATAGGGCACATACTCTCAAATAGTAAGAGAAAAAAATGTCAAATAAGGGGGTATAGGATAATCACCAGAAGATAATATTGTGGGGCCACCATGTGTTTTCGTCTTCATCGGAATAACCAATGTTGACAAAATTCTAGAACCAAAAATGTATTCTTCAATAATAATATCTCAGTCAGAGAGGCACAATAGCAGCAAGTGAAATGGGCATGGACCCAAATGACACGTACCAAATAATGAAAATCCTTAAAAATGACCCTTAAAATAATCTGTAGATAGTCCATCACTAAGTAAGGAAGTCGCACCAAATAATGGAACCAAGTAATAAACTGTCAATACTTTAAAATAATAATCCAGCCAAAGACAAGGACAAAGTTAAGCCTAGTTAGGTGTGAAACATATATAGCCTAGTCGCAGAAGAAATAGGTATAGAAGTCGACACTCAGACCGTATAACAGAGGATGGAAACAAATTGGCTGAGTTAGGTTGACCTGGACCGAGTTGGTATGAGTTGACTGGGTCTGGCTGGTGCGGCTCGGGCAGAAGATTAAAATATCGCTACCTATCTTGGTAGGATTTAATTTCAGAACTAGCATCTCCTTGCCCGCGATGCATGTTCGAGTTGTGCCAATTTAAGTCACCTCTCTCTCTCTCTCTCTCTCTCTCTCTCTCTCTCTCTCTCTCTCTCTCTCTCTCTCTCTCTCTCTCTCTCTCTCTCTCTCTCTCTCTCTCTCGGCTTCCCTCCTATCATAACGTTCACTCAAAAGATTAACAAATATAGACAATTTAATTTCAGCGGTCGTCTTCTTCCTCGAACAATGTGATGACCAGCGAAAGGGAAGGAGAAGATATCTTCCAGCAATAGTATCTTGAAGAGGCAGCAACGAGTGAAGGATCAGTTGTTCCAGAAATACGTAGCAGAGTGAAGGAAACTTTCCAATAAATAAATCAATCCACCGTAATAAGAGGACAAGAGCCAGTGGATTAGCTTCCAAAAATAGTAGAGTCAAGCCTCAACAATCAGATTTAGGATTTTGACTGCAACTTTTTTGAACTTGAATATAAGCAGAGATCTTCGAGTCGAGATTCTACTTAATCATCGGCGCAAAATAATCTCACTGATTTCCATTGATGAAGGAGATCGATTAGCAGGAAAAAAATTTCTGGATGGTGGCTGACAGAGGTTCTTTTTCTTTTCCATAGCTTGGCTCTGTTCTCAAACAAGGATGCCACACCATCGGCCATGGAACTCAACGGGGGCGACACCAAGATAAGGCCAGAAAGAGGAAGAGGCAGCCGTGGTGGTCGATCCTGCCTAACTACCCACCAACCTTATCCTTCTCGCCGCCTCAGTGAGCCGCATGAGTATATTCTCACTCCGATAACTTGTATCTGAACATAGTGGT
This sequence comes from Aristolochia californica, assembly GCF_029961685.1. Lineage (NCBI taxonomy): Eukaryota > Viridiplantae > Streptophyta > Magnoliopsida > Piperales > Aristolochiaceae > Aristolochia > Aristolochia californica. Next base: position 5,748,942 of record NW_027182257.1, read on the forward strand.
AATATATGACAAGAGATCAGAGACAACATCGTGGATGTTGGAAGATAAGATCAAGCCCAAACGACCAAGGAAGGCTCATATATGTAAGATTATTACAAGATGGGCCACATGACCAAGGAAGGCCCACAAGATGGTCCCAAGCCCATAAGAAGTAGGACCCACAATGATTACCAAGAGCTGGCATCCTTATCACATCAGTTCGAAGATCAAGAAGGACTCACAAAAGTATCTTTATCTTAGGGTTACAACCAAGAAGAGTTTTAGTTTAAGTTATATTTGTCTTTTATCAATATTGAGTTACATAATTATGTTAGGACTTACCTTAAGTGTTAGAGTTTGGTTGTAATTGGAACAAGGGTAGTTTTATTGTAATTGGACTCTACTACTTTCCTCTATTATAAATAGAGGTTCATGTACTCTATTACAACGAGTTATTGATGTCAATGAAGTATTTCACTTTTCCATAAATTCAACATGGTATCAGAGCAGGTTATGTGGTTGATGTGATCCTTTTCTCTAAACCCCAAACCCTAGGTCTAGGTTCGTAGTTATATTTTTTTTTCAGTCCCTACACCCACAGATTTCTTTGCGATTTTCACCTCTATACGTAGTTTTTCATATTGAAGGTTATATATTGAAGGAAATATATTTGAGTCTAATTTCCAAATAAAAATGATTTGTTCCAATCGGAGTTATCAACAGAGAGATATTGATATTTGAATGAGCGAAGGTCAGATTGAAAAAAGGTTTGATCAGCAGTAGCAATCTTCCGATTATGAGGTATTTTTTGCTATCAAGAACTAGACTTTATATGGAGAATTATATATATCAAAAGAAATATATGTATGTCTATTCCTTTACCTATTCAACCAATTTTTTAACTGAGTTATCTACAAAGAGAAATCGATATTTGAAGCAATAAAGGTCAGATTGAAAAAGAGGTTCTAGCGGCAGTAGAAAGCTTCAAATTCCGAGGTATTTTATTCTATCAAGTAAGAGACTTTATATGGAAAATTATATATCAAATGAAATATCTTTAAGTCTATTTTCTTATCTATTGAACCAATTCTCGGCATGATTTTTTTATAAGGAGATATTGATCTTGGAAGAGTCAATGGTCATTCAGGAAAAATAGAAACAGTAATTAGTTCAGTCAGATGATAGAGACTTATGATAATTATATTTAATGAAGTTAATTCATACTTGGATGAAAGGTATTTAAGTCTAGTTTTGAAAGGAAAACTTTCATGTCAATATGATCTACATTGAAAGATATATTCGAATTGGAAGAATCAAAGGTCATGCTGGTATCTTGTTGTATTGAAAAATTCGAATTTATGCCGATTGTTTTGCGTCATTGTTTGAGTTGATATATCACAAAAATATCTCACTTCTCCCTAGTTTGAGGGTTTATTTACAAATCTCTATTATTTTGGATTATTGCTACTTATATGATATTTGGTTCAAACTGGGATCACTGCCATTACCTCCCAACTTGAGGGAGAGAAGTAGAACAAGAACAAGAAAGAAGTATTTTATTCCTTATGTTATGGATAAGTTTATGTGACCAAAATATTCAAGAAAGGGGGAGCACAAAATATGAAGTTTGTGCATCAAAGAAGAAATTTTTATATCGGATTATTTCATGGGTTCTTTGACAAAGTTTACTATTTGGTTCATGTTATATGTGTTGGAAGATGGTCGTGTTATATTCAGTTGCAGCTATTATGTCTCTTTGGGGACATTATTATTGAATAAGAGGTGGCCTCATGTCATCATTTATTTTACCCTGTCAAAAATATCAAAATTGTTTGTGGTTGGGAGTCCACGACAGAGGAACTTCATCCCTGTCAAAAAGATGAAAATTATTTGTGGTTGGGAGTCCACGACGGAGGAACTTCATCCCCGTCAAAAAGATGAAAATTATTTGTGGTTGGAAGTCCATGACGGAGGAGCTTCATCCCCGTCAAAAAATATGAAAATTATTAGTGGTTGGGAGTCCACGACGGAGGAACTTCATCCCCGTAAAAAAAGATGAAAATTATTTGTGGTTGGAAATCCATGACGGAGGAACTTATCCCCCCCCCCCCCCCATGTAATGGCTTTTATGTCTCCTACCACTTGAGAGTCGTTTCCTGTGGAGGGACACGGTGGTGGACACTTCAGAGCAATGTCGAGAGACATACTACCGATAGTAGTGGAGTGTGCCCTACATTCCAGCATTAAGATTGGAGTATGAAGCAATGGCTTACCGGCTAGGAGTGATTTTTACTCTCACTTATAATGTCATAGGGCCTCATGGAAGGATGCAACAACGTGAGGGGAAGAAGAAGGCATATTGGAAGATGTGTCGTTTTATACAAAAATATTTTATACATCATTTGCAGCAAGCTGGGAATTCATGTAGTTCTCTCACCCCCTGCTTGAGGGGGAGTGTTGGAAGATAAGATCAAGCTCAAACGACCAAGGAAGGCTCACATATGTAAGATTATTATAAGATGGGCCACATGACCAAGGAAGGCCCACAAGATGGGCCCAAGCCCTTAAGAAGTAGGACTCATAATGATTACCAAGAGTTGGCATCCTTATCACATCAGTTGGAAGATCAAGGACCCACAAAAGTATATTTATCTTAGGGTCACGACCAAGAAGAGTTTTAGTTTAAGTTATATTTGTCTTTTATCAATATTGAGTTACCTAATTATGTTAGGACTTACCTTAAGTGTTAGAGTTTGGGTGTAATTGGGACAAAGGTAGTTTTATTGTAATTGGACTCTACTACCTTCCTCTATTATAAATAGAGGTTCATGTACTTTAATTATAACAAGTTATTGATGTCAATGAAGTATTCACTTTTCCATAAATTCAACAGTGGAGATCCAATATCTTGAAAAAAAATTTAGGGAACTACCGGCTAATACTAATAGCTTCAGCAAAATTGAAGACTTATTTTGCCCTACCCTTCACTGTATCCATGAAACATGTATCATCGGCTTCAAGATCAGGTGGGACAAGTCTTTGAATATCCTTTCGTAAAGTTTCTTCTCTTTGGCAAAGAGAATTTAAACCAAATCAGGGTTGCACGAATCCACGTTCGAATCTTGGACTCAGTGGAAGCACTTGATAATCCGAGTTGGGAAGGTTGGCATTGGAGAAGAATTCCATCTCTCCAATGGGTAATGTTGGGCAGCAGGACAAAGCGAGTAACAAAATCAAACAAAGATGTTCCAACAACTATGAAAACAAAGCATCAATATGAGAAAAGATAAAAAATGGGTTTTTGGAATCCTGAAAACCATAGCTTGAGTCCTGAAAATCAACGTTCCGATACCATGTGGATTTTTAGGACTCCATGGATTTAGTTCATGGAGAAAAAAGGAGACGCCATATTGGGAGAAAATAGAAGGAAGAAAAAGGTTATGGACTTGTATCCTAACCCTTCCCTCTGAAGCTCAATTTATAGATGAATAAGAGTTATAATATTATAATAATACCCCTAATACTTAAACTAATTATATCAATACCATCTTTATGAGATGACTCTTTATTTACCATCATGCCATCATTGTGGGTCTGTGGGACTTCTCCTTAGTCTAGAGGCATTGAGCTCATCTTTCACCTCTCTTGGATGTGTGGGCCTTCCTTGGTTTGTGGGCTTGGGCCCATCTTCCAACATAGTGAGAGTAAGATGACAACAGTAAGGTTCAAAGACAACCAAACAACGAGAGCAATGCAGGAAGAAGGCACAATAATGAAATGAGAAATTGCACTGAGCAGCACAGTAGCATAGTATAAAATAAGGCAGATGGCAGACCGAAGAGAAGATAAGCAAGTCAATTCGTTTAATGTTGCGAACTAGATACCACAATGTCAGACCAAACGAACCATGCTAAAGACAAAAGAACTCAGTGTTTCCAATTTTTAAGATCTTCATCAATGGGCCAGTTTCTATTGCAAGCCAATAACACGTTGCATGGTGTAGATGACAACATCGGCAAGAGTAAGAAGATCCTTACCAAGGGGAAGATCACTGAGCAAAAGTTCCTCCATGGCCGAGTTGCGGTTGAGTTGAGCTGAGTCAAGAGACCCTGGCTCGAAACTTGACTCGATATTATCAAGCAGTTTTCACCAAGATCATCATAGGGAATAACAAATGATCAACTCATAAGGAAAAAAAACCTCAAGTTCTCTTACAATAGTGTCTAAACTAATAAAAAAGATTAAAGAACCCACAATATGGGTAGAGCAACTCAGAATGAGCAGTAGTAGTAATCCGAGTAGATAGCAAGATTGGAATTCTAAAACACTATAGCTACGAGTTCTTAAAATCAATGCTCTGATACCATGTTGATTTTCTGGACTTCATGGATTACATCATAGAGAAAGAAGAACAACACAAGTTGGGGAGGAAAGATGAGGAAGAATGGGGCTATGGACTTGTGTCCAAACCCTCCCCCTGAAGCTCTATTTACAAGAGATAAAAGTAAAATAGTATAATTACACCCTTCACCCTAGTAAGAGTGAAGAAGAGACAAAAAATATGAAAAAATTATATCAATGACAACCTAATTAAATAATATCTTCCAACATCTATAAAGAAGTGTCTATGGAATTATATTGTGACAACCAGGCAACCATTCATATCACTTCAAATCCTATCTTCTATGAGAAGACAAAACACATCGAGATAGGCTGCCACTTTATACGAGAGAAATTCTAGTTTGGTATCTTATCTCTCAATCATTTTTCATCACAAGGGCAATTGGCAGACATTCTTACAAAACAATTCACTTTCAAGATCATAACCACTATATGCGGCAGGTTGGTATCTATGATGTTTTCTCCCCACCAGCATGAGGGGGAGTATTGGAAGACACCTCAAGTGGCATTAAGGTAATAACCTTACCCAAGTCAAGGAGGTGGTACAAAGGGTAATTAAGTGCTCTTCTCTTAAGGATGGCACAAGGGTGTAATTATGTAAGATGATGTATATCTCCTTATGTCCTTTCCTTTTGAAAGCTTGTAGCCCTAAGGGCATTGTAGTCCTTGTAACCTTCCTTCATAAACTATAAATAGAGGCTCAAGGTAAGGGGTAGATCATTCAAGTCTCCCCTCTTCTCTCAAATTTGTCCCTAGCCTTTCTCTCTTCTCCCAAGCTCTTTCGAGCTCCGTCTTTCTCTTTCTCTCTTCTTCTTTGTTCCTCTCCTTTCTTCTTATCTTCTTCTTTTTGTCCTCTTTCTCATCCCCTACTCGAAGACCTTATTATGGGATCTAAATCCAATATAAATCAAGTTCTGCAATTCCTCTTCAAAGTATAACAAGCATAGTATTCTTGTCATTACTGTGTAACAATTGAAATCTCCTATATGTCAGTACAATATCCAAATCTACTCATCTAAACATTAAAACAAAGACCAAACCAAAGGTATTTGATTCATTTATCTCCTTCATTTACAAAAGTGTTTTGATCTTTTTAGTGGATATCGAATCAAAGGACTTATTAGACACATGTTACGGTCCCGGTTCATGGATCGAGTAACACGGCATGGAACTTGAGACTCCAGCACTCAGAATTTAAACTCACTTCACATCAAGGGTCTGTATAGCAGTCTTTCTCTTTGACCAATGCTCGGCCAAGAGGAAAGTTCCTCTTTTGATGGTCTTACCGAGTTGTTGTGATGGGTAGGATACCCCATAGCAACTCTGGGCTCGCTAGAGCAAGCTGCCCTATTTTCTTGTTCACGGCAAAGAGGGTTTGGCCCTCTTTGTTGCTACTCTAGCTAAGAGTGCAATCCTACTTTCTGAATTAACTTGAAGCACGAGTTTGGGATAGATTATTACCTCTTCTTTGCTGCTATGATCAGTTCCCACGTTGCACCAGAATTGCTCAAGATATGAGGATGAAGATCTCACTTTTTTGCTCGATAAGGGAGGATTTGAGGCCTCTCTTGCTGTTGCTGCCGAGAGGGAGGACATACCTCCTCTTTGGACTCAGAAAAGGGGCAGGAAGCTCCTTTTCTTAGTAGGGATGATGGTGGATGAATTTGGGTGAAGATAGATGGCAATGGAGGGTGAAGGATAGGTTGAATTTTTGGAGTAAACCCTAAACTCGAGATCAAGAGGTGATCTCAACCTGTTTACACTAGGTTATTCTAAAATCTCAAAGCTTACCTATTTCATGCATTCCTTTCCCTTAAATAGATCACGTCATGAAGTTTTAGGGTTAGGGTTACAATAATTCCCCATAATGCCCCTACATATAAAAGTAATTAGAAATAACTTCTACTTAAAACAATATAAGAAATAAATCCTACTCAAAGTAATATAAGAAATAAATCATATTGAGTGAGTTGTTGTTGCCTCCTTCGTTGTGTGACTCGGTGTGCTATTGAGTCCACAACATCTGCCTCCCCATGGAGAAAGAGCTTGTCCTCAAGCTCAAAAGCTAGGTAGACTTGTTTGAAGATGTCCACACGTTCCCATGTTGCCGCGTCAGGGTTAGTGCCCATCCACAAACGAGAATCTCCCAATGGTCATTGGTCAGTTGAGCCCGTAACACCGCAGCTGGGTTAAAAATAACCTCGCCATTATCAACCGGTGGTAGGAATGGAGTGGTTGTAGGTTGGGCCCCGAAATGTGGCTTCAATAGAGAGACATGAAATACATCATGAATTTTGGTTGTGTCTGGTAATTTGAGCTGATAGGCGACTGGTCCCACGTGTCGAAGAATGGGAAACGGCCCAAAAAATCTGGGAGAGAGCTTATGTCGTGGAGGTCTCGCAAGAGACTGCTACAGTAGCACTGGAGCCGTAGCCACACATACTCCCCAATCGCAAAAGAGACCTCACAGTGGCCTTTGTCGTAGACATCCTTCACTCGAGCTTGGGCGCGTCGTAGCCATTCTGTGATATTTTGTAGCAGCATATCCCGGTCCATGAGTGTCTGATCAATTGCGTCAACGCGGGTGGACCCTGGGTTGAACGAGAGAAGGCGAGGTGGATCTCGGCCATATATAACCCGAAAAGAAGTGGATTGCAAGGCAGAGTGGAACGAAGTGTTGTAATAGTATTCGGCCCACGAAAGCCATTGAACCCATTGCTGCGGACGATCACCCACCAAGCACTGTAGATACATCTCAATGGTGCGGTTTACCACCTCTGTCTGCCCGTCTGTCTGTGGATGATAGGCAGAGGAGAACTTTAATTTAGTCCTGCTCAAGCGAAAAAGTTCCCGGATAAAGGTGATCGTGAAAACTGCATCTCAGTCACTCACAATGGATTCTAGAATGCCATGTAAGCGGACTATCTACTTCAGGAAAGTCTGAGCAACCCGGGTTGTTGTATAAGGATGAGCTAGTGGTATAAAATGTTCGTACTTGGAGAATCTATCAACCACCATGAAAAGTACGGATTTGTCAGAGAACAGAAGTAGACCTTCCACAAAATCCATCGAAATGTCGGCCCAAACCTGCGTAGGAAGGGCCAAAGGCTAGAGAAGACCGGCTAGACTCAAGTGCTCGGCTTTGTTGTGCTGGCAGACCTGACAGTCGCCCACATAAGTCGCAATAGAGGGTTTCATGGCTTGCCAGTAAAAATCAGCTCGAATTTTGTGCAAGGTCTTCTGTATCCCCTCGTGTGTACTGTCATGGTAGGTCGAGATAATAGCTGGAATCAACTCGGACGTAGGTGGAAGAAAAAGCCGCTGCTTGTAATAAATAAGTGAATCCTGGATGGACCACTTCGAATTCATTGTCCCTTCCGAAATCTTCTGATGCAGTTCCTACAGTGTAGGGTTAGTGGCATGTACGTCTCTCACCAAGTCCAGAATGAGAAATATTCCACCGAGAAGTTATTCGGTTGGCTGATCGAATAGACCGACTGCTGATCCTCAAAACACCGTGACAAGGTGTCTGCTGCCTTATTTAATCTCCCCGCGCGATATTCCACCGAGAAGTCAAACCCCAACAACTTATTGATCCAGTGTTGTTGTGGCGACGTCGTCAAACACTGTTCTAGTAGGAATTTAAGGTTGTAGTGATCCGTGCGTATGAGAAAAGCCCAGCCCCAGAGATAAGGCCTCCAATGTTGGACCGCCTTGGCCAACCCAATCAATTCGCGCTCATAGGCTGACAGCTTGTGATGATGGACTGCCAATTGTCTGCTAAAATACGCAAATTGGATGGCCCAGCTGTTGTAAAATGGCCCCAATGCCCACGTCTGAAGCGTCGCACTCTACCATGAATAATTCGTCAAAGTTGGGAAGTTGTAATACTGGCACAGATGCGAGGGCAGCTTTGAGTGCCACAAACGACTTGGTGGCCTCCTCATTCCAAATAAATGAATTTTTCTTGAATAGACTGGTCAATGGTGCTGCCACTAACCCATAGTTCTGAATAAATTTGCGGTAGTAGCCTGCAAGACCCAAAAAATCTCGTAATGCAAAACACGACTGTGGCTACGGCCACTCGTGAATAGCTCGGATCTTCTCAGGATCCACCATAATCCCCTCATGTGAGATAATGTGTCCCAGATACCCCACATGTGAAGCTGCAAAAGAACACTTGGAATGTTTCAAATAGAGCTGATGTGCTCGTAACAAGTCGAAAACAATCCTCAAGTGTGCCAAGTGCTCCTCAACCGACTTGCTATATATCAAAATATCATCGAAAAATTAAAGAACAAATTTTTGAAGATAAGGGCTAAATACCTCATTCATCAAAGCTTGAAAAGTATAGGGTGCATTGCATAACCCAAATGGCATGACGACGAACTCAAAGTGGCCATGGTCCGTGCGGAACACCGTCTTCTCGATATCAGAGGGGTGAATCCTAACCCGATGGTATCCCGAACGGAGGTCGAGTTTAGTGAATAACCACGACCCACGTAACTCATCCAGGAGCTCATCCACTATTGGAATCGGAAACTTGTCTTTTACTGTCTGCACGTTCAACTCCCGATGATCCATGCAGAACTTCCATGTCCCATCATATTTCTTCACAAGTAAGACGGGTGACGAGCACGAGGAGCGACTGGGACGAATAAGACCCTGTTTCAACATCTCCTGGCACTGACGCTCTATCTCGTCCTTCTGATGGTGTGGGTAACGGTACGATCGCATGACCACTACCTCAGATCCTAGTTTTAGACAGATCCTATGGTCATAGTGCCTTAGGGGAGGCAAACCCGAAGGCTCCTGGAAGAGGTCAGAGAACTCCTCAACCAGACCTTCACTAGTACTGTTAGGTTGTTCCTGTGTCTGCAAAGTGTGCATGCGCTGGGCCCTGTCCACTTGACAGCCCTGTAAGAGCACCCGACACCTGGCCAAATCAAAGCTCATGGTTAAAGCCGAAAAGTCCCACACAATGGGCCCCAGCGTTTGTAACCATTTAATGCCTAATACCATATCAAATCCCGCCAGTGGAATAACAAAAAATTCAGCATTAAATGAAGTAAAGCCAATGGAAAAAGTTACCGCCTTACTAATCCCATAGCTAGGGACCTTCCCGCCATTGGCCACTGAGACGATGGTTGTCGAATGAGTGTGTATCTGGAACTGGAGATGTTGTGCGGCTATCAAACTCAGAAAATTGTGTGTACTCCCCGAGTCGACTAGTCCCACCAGTTCTCGATCGATGACATGAGCTCGGACTTGCATTGTATTAGGCGATTTCTGCCCAGTAATAGCATGCAAGGATATCTCTGGTGGTTCCTCCTCGATAATATCCTCTAGCTCTTTTGGATCCTCTGAATCCTCCACCTCGAGCCAAAACAATCGTTTACATTGGTGTCCTACCCGATACTGCTCATCGCAGTTATAACATAAATTTTTGGACCGCCTTTCTGCCATCTCCGCATTCGTCAAATTTTTTTATAAAGCTCGGTAGGGAATTACCAGGGCGGGGATCGGCTACCCGAGTCGTAGTCGGAGTGTGTCTGGATGGTGCTGCTGAAGATGCTCCCTGAGATGAAGTATAGTGGCGCCCTTGCCACGTGGAGGAAGTGTTCCTCTCACCCGACCAACCCGGCTTACGTTGTTGCAATTGTTGTCGTTGTTCCATTGCTCGGGCCATATTCATTGGATGAACTAAATCCGTAGGCATGAGTTCTACCTCTAACCGTAAATACTCATTGAGACCCGTTGTGAATAGGGAGACCTACTGGTCAACCAATACCTCTCACCAGCACAAGCCAACTTTTCCTGGAACAACTTTTTATATTGTTCCACCGAACCAGTTTGTCCCAATAGGACTAACTCTCCCAAGGGGTTGTTGTTGGCGGGAGGGCCAAATCTAACTGTGCATAGAATTTTAAATTCTTCCCAAATCATTCCTGGCCTCTCTTTCTCTACTTGAGTAACCCAAAACATGGCTTCATCTGTCATATGGAAAGAGGCTAGTTGCACCTTATCCCATTCAGTAGTCCCTTGGTTCAAAAAAAAAAAAATCCACATCTATGCAACCAAATTAAGGGATCAACTGAACCATTGATAGAGGGAAACTCTAACTTGGGGTACCTTGGAACTGTGCCTCCATGTTGGGGTGCTTGGATAGCAGTGCGCCCAGACCACTGCTCCCCTCTTCTGTGATATGGTTGAGCAACCTCTCTCACCTCTGGACTCTGATGTCTCTCTGCCCTCAACTCCGTTAGCATGCTGATGACTCGGCTCATCTCTTCTTCCAAACCACAAACCTTCCCCGACACTGGTTGTGTTGTTTCAAGGTTATCTTCTATCTTTTGTAGCCTGATTTGGATTTCTTCATTGCTGATATTATCCCCCATGTTACCCTGCTCTGATACCAAGTTGTTACGGTCTCGGGTCATGGATCGAGTAACACGGCGTGGAACTTGAGACTCCAGCACTCAGAATTTAAACTCACTTCACGTCAAGGGTTTGTGTAGGAGTCTTTCTCTTTGACCAGTGCTCGGCTAGGAGGAAAGCTCCTCTTTTGATGGTCTTACCGAGTTGCTGTGATAGGTAGGATACCCCACAGCAACTCTGGGCTTGCTAGAGCAAGCTGCCCTCTTTTCTTGCTCACGGCAAAGAGGGATTGGCCCTCTTTGTTGCTGCTCAAGCTAAGAGTGCAATCCTACTTTCTGAATTAACTTAAAGCACAAGTTTGGGATAGATTATTACCTCTTCTTTGCTGCTATGATCAGCTCCCACGTTGCACCAGGATTGCTCAAGATATGAGGATGAAAATCCTCACTTTTCTGCTCGGTAAGGGAGGATTTGAGGCCTCTCTTGCTGTTGCTGCCGAGAGGGAGGACATACCTCCTCTTTGGACTCAGAAAAGGGGCAGGAAGGTCCTTTCTTAGTAGGGATGACGGTAGACGGATTTGGGTGAAGATGGATGGCAATGGAGGGTGAAGGATAGGTTGAATTTTTGGAGTAAACCCTAAACTCGAGATCAAGAGGTGATCTCAACCTGTTTACACTAGGTTATTCTAAAATCTCAAAGCTTACCTATTTCATTCATTCATTTCCCTTAAATAGATCACATCATGGAGTTTTAGGGTTGGGGTTACAATAATTCTCCATAATGCCCCTACATATAAAAGTAATTAGAAATAACTCCTACTTAAAACAATGTAAGAAATAAATCCTACTCAAAATAATATAAGAAATAAATCCTATTGAGTGAGTTGTTGTTGTCTCCTTCGTTGTGTGACTCAGTGTGCTATTGAGTCCACAACAATATAAAGCCTAAAATCACTTGTAATTTTTCTTTTTTTCTTGTTGTACTCAAAGGTCACGCCTACTTGCAAACCGACCACTTTGTACGCTTCCACAAGGGGGTTGTTTTAAGTAAAGATTTGTGTAACAATTCCAAAATTTACTCGACCAAATTGAATAGATGATGCCTCAAATTATTCTCCCTTCATTTATTGGTCTAGTGGGCAAGGTAATAGCAAGACCTTGAGTTTTAGTTGCAAGAAAAAATATAGTAGTAAGTAGTTCTCTTCTCTTTGGTATACCTTCTTATCCCCTTCTATAGAGCTGTCCCTTGCTCTTATGATAATAGGACAAGAGATAACTATTATAGGAGTCACAAACTCCCAAGTCTTGAAAGGTACAAAAGTTGAAGGGACATGAGACATTTTTTCTTGTTACTTGGTTGTTTCTCAGGGGGGTTAGGTTTGATTAACATCAAACTTCTTAAAATGAGGGGACTGATGTTGGCTTCCGTTGGCTACTTCGATTAAATGTTTGGGGTAGAAACCAATTGGACATTTCAAAGCCTATAGGCGTCTTGTAGATTAAATGTTTGGGTCATGGGCCTAGAACATTTCATGTGACTAAGGGCATAATTTACGCACAGGTTTCTAGGTTGATCCACAACCACTAGATCACAAACTTGGTTGATCCACAACCACTAGCTCACAAACTCGGTGCAGGCGTAAACCTCTTAGAATACTCACTCTAGAATTCATATTGGTTAAAAGGAGATGTAGTGAGCATGTTGTTCATGTTAAGTTAGGAAGTCTAATTAATGCCTTATGCTTAGTCAGTACGCAGAGCCAGATCCACTGTATATTGAATGTTGTCTCATTAAGGGTAGTTTGGAGATTTCACACTTGTAATCCGGTTCCCCTAATTTTCTCTTTATATTTGGGGGCACCCTTATTAGGGTTTTATCACCCGGAGTAAGATTATCGAAGAGAATCATCAATTGCGGATGAGAGAGGTTAGAGAAGTGATTTCTCTTGTTAACTATTTCATAATTATAGTGGAACTACAACAGCGGAAGACATGACATAGTCTCACCTTGAGGCGAACCTGTATAAATCTTGTTATGTTATTCGTGTTTGCTTTTCCCTTTTCTGTGTTTATTATTATTGTTTTTGCTAGTTTGGGCGTCTAATTCCTAACAATTCAACACTTATGTTTCTTTGGCAATGATATAGTTTCATAATTACGAGAGAGAGAAAATGAAAAACATGAAAAAAGAAACAAGAATGAGTGTGATTATAAGGTGCCAATTCGAGAAGACACTAATTGGTAGAAGTAAAATTTGGTAACTATTTTATATCATATCCATACTCGACAACCTTTTACAAGAATAAATAAACCAATGCACCTAAAATACCCCTATTCACTTCTCCTTACAAAAAGGAGAAGATAATTGTTGGAAAATAATAAATAAGATATTATCTCAGGAATGGAACAATAATGCGTGCATTCCATAGTGGACATTCTTTATCAATTGAATATGCTTGTAAATAACATGTTAACATTACGTAAAATAAAATAAACTCTCAAATTAATTTTAAGAGTATATAAATGCCATGACTATTTATTGGTCGGCCCCAAATAGGGGTGGCATCGAGCCGAGCCCGAACTTGCCTATGTTCGAGCCGAGCTTGATTTAAATATTTTGAACTCGAGCTCGAGTCGAGCCTAAAATTGTTATCGAGCTCGAGCCTAATAATTTTAACAGAGTTCGAGCCGAGCTCGAGCTTCAACATTCATTTAATTTTTTTCAAACAATACAAGTCTCGAGTTCATGCTCCAACATACATTTAAAACTTTTCAAAAAATAAATGTCAAATAAATTATATATAAAATTATACATACATTTTACATAAAATTGAGAATGACCTCTGCTTAAAATTGGGCATAAGGGTGGCATCGAATCTCGCTAAGTCCGAACATTGTTCAAACCAAACTTGATTTAAATATTTTGAACTCGAGCTCGGCCAACCCTAGCCTCAAACATAAAATTGTAATCGAACTCGAGTCTAATAATTTTAACCGAGTTCGAGCTTAACCTACATTTAATACTCTATATAAAATATATGTCAAATAAATTATATATAAAATTATGCATACATTTTAAAAAAAAATGATAGGGGAGGTTCAGGATTGAATTTCAATAATGGATTAGAATGCACAAATATCAATCTTTTTTACTCCAAATATTGTCTAACTTATTTTATAATTTTTTAATCTGGCCATAAATTTACTATGGCCTCCTTAGTGCCGCTAGTTGAAAATTTATATTCTAGGAAAAACTAGAAATGTTTTTCCTATGATACATATTTCCAAAAAAACTTTAAATAAAATCCTATTACTATTAGTGACTTATTAGAAAATTACAAGAAATATTTTAAAATTTTCTTAGGAAAGTTAAATGGACCTCTTATTGCCTCTTTTAGGGAAATATATAGAAATTAATAATCAATCTAATATATTACTATACTTATCAATAAATTTTTAATCAAATAAAGTGTTAAAAACAAAATTGCTATGAAAATTGCCTCATGCTAAAAATATTACAACATCAACTGTCAAATACTTATTCAAAATTTTTCTACACAGGTTTCTAGCCCATCTTGGCAGGAAATTCTTACTTAGAAAATTATATTTTTTTTAATAAAAATATTTTATTAGAAAAATTTTTACAAAAAATATGAGACACTAATAGCCCCTAAAAACTTATTTCTACTAAAAGGTATTTTTAATTTCTTCAAGAGCCATGAGGAATGAGAGTTTAAGAAAAAGTTTTTTTTTTCACTTTATGATCTCGCACATACGACAGAGGCGGCCAGAGGGGTTCGGCGGTGACGAGAGGAGGAAGAATTTTCCCCCCTCGCTCTCACTCCCACTCTGCTCGGCATTCCGGTCCCGACTCCCCCGAATCCGGCTTCGCTCGTTAAATTAACAAGTCAGCTCACGAGTTTTTGAGCCAAACCTTGATTCAGTCGAACTCGGCTTATTAATTTAAATGAGCCAATCCCAGATCTCGAACTCGGCTCAAGATTTGGGTATACCGACGAATGGAACTGAACTGGAATCGAGCTGATCTCGAACGGGTTCTGTTCGAAGCCACCCCTATCCCTAAGGATACTTTGTAAAAGTCCCCAAATCAATGAGAGTCATTCATTTTAATTTGTACTGATAGGAAAAGTCTTACCTAACAAAACAGAAATTTCTTGAAAACGTACTTCAACATGTTGTGCTTTTTGTTTTTTTTATTATATCATATGATGAAAAACGTTACCGACCCTGTTTCTACGCATTTATGGGGTATGTAGATAGCGATGAGGTCAGGTGATGAAACCCTATTTCATCAAACTTGCCACGGGAAAATATATTATTATTACTACTTACGTTTTTTATAAATGGATGAAACTTTGTCAAATAATCTCAGAGATTTATTCGGGAGATACGAATTAAACAAGGCAATGAAAGCAAATGGAGGCCCCAAATTGAAGTTCTTGTTTAAACCACTCATTGAAAGTCTCACCCTATCTGAGGTCAATGTGAAAGCAAAGCTGCAAGTCCAACTCTGCTGCAATGCAAATTGTCAAACGTGTAACAGATATTAGTTTGTTGTTTGATCTGGTAAACCAATTCTTTATTGACAGCAGAAAAGAGGCTTGAAAATACTGTCCCTTGTTGCAGGTGAAGAAGCCACGTTCATCTCTACATTTCCTCGTCCCTTTCAGAGAATAAATCCTTTTTACCGCATGATTTTGTCGAAATTTGGCCCCAAAGAGGATGAGATTTTGGGGGCGAAGGTTGATTAAGTCAACCACAAGCCTGTAATTTTCCTCGTTTTATTATTCTTTGAATAGACGAGTTGAATTTATCTACATTTCCTCGGTTCGATCGTTGGCATTTCCCTACAGAAACAAGACTGAGACAGCCGCGTAGTCCACTATCAACATTGCACAAATTGGTGGAATTCAATTCGATATTTCTTTTCTTTGTTACATTTTTTTTCTTTTATCTCCTTTTAGCGTCTTACTAAAGAACAATTGATCTAATACGAAAAATTATTTAATATAAAATCACCAAACATGATCGGACGACTTAGATAATCATTGATCGGATGATTGAGATAATTGTTGATCATGATCAGACAATTGAGACAGTGTTTCACATGTTTCGTACCAAATAATTTTTCGTATTAGATCAACCTTCCTAGGTGAGGTCCCCAAAAGAATAGAAATAAATTTCAAAGAAAAAAAAAAAAGCAGAATCAAATTATAGAGAGGGTTTGCAATAGATTGGGAATACCTTAGCCTAGAGGGGTTGTCCAGGAAAAAAAAATATTGTTGTCAATGGAGCAAATAAGACCACAAAGTGAATATAATGCGTGGACCATTATTATCAAAATCGACTTATAAAGGTACTTGAGTTTAGTTGAACCTGAGTCATTTAGTTTTGATTGATCCACGTGAAGCACGAAAAAGGGTATGGAGCTACAGTATTTTTGCTATCGGTGCGGGAAGTACCCCTGCCTTTCTTGATCAATGCTTAACACAACCAAAATTGTTGAGGCTCAAATAAGAATGAAATATATCTGCCAGGATTTATGATGAGCTGGGAATCGTACCCGATTTAATAGTCACACAAGAAAAGGGCATGTAATAACTAAAGGTTTCCCCACGCTGACATCAATGTCTTTGACTACTACTGTGTGTACGTGAATAGTAAAAGTTAAACGAGTTGAAAAGCGTAGAAGAGGAGTAAAAATTAGGGGGTCCACTGCTTTTATGTACAGGCTTCAAAAGGTAGGGAGCACGGAACATACGTGCACACTTGATTATATGTACCAACATCAACTACTCCGAGGATTTATTGCATCGCCTAGAATAAATTCCGAGCAGCCGGGCCCCCACGACGCCTCAATACATTAAACAGCTAAGTTAAACTTAGTTATAATAATATAAATTAAACAGCTCCACAAATATGAAATAGCAACAGCAATCGTGAAGCACATTGGTCTCCTTTTCAAACTCCCTGCCGTTATTATTTTGGTGTGGAGGACCTTTCCTGTTTTTACTCTCTTCTTTTATCTTGCTAGGATCTTTCTAGGTCCGAACCGATTCGCTGCTGTGTTTATGGGCTATTGAGCTGTTGTGAGTGGCACGTTTTGTAAAACTGTGGACGATGTGAGGGTAAATCAGTAACCTAAAGATCGAGGAATGTCGTGCCCACTGCCCTGGGCTCGAAGTCGAAGGCCGAGGAGGCCGAGACTCCAGAGGCGACGTTCCGGTTCCAGCGGAGACCCGTTAGATAGCTGCAACAGCCAACAAACCATCACTAAACCTTGGTTAGCCCAAACCAGTTTACCTTTGTAAAAGATTAACCCTAGCACTGGGAGCGGTCCTCCCGAAGATCTTCCTCGCTATTTATAACCCCAACCTCTAAAGCTCACTTCCGCAACCCCTTTTATCGCCATCCCCTTCCTCTGTACTCTTCATTCAGAAGAGAAAAACAATCGCAAGACGTGAACCCGAAAGTCGTAAAGAAGGAGAAATACTGGAACTGGAGGAAGGGGAAGAGATGAAGTTCTTTCTCGACGACGATGATTTCGGGAAATGCCGGAAACATCCATCTCAGCCTCGCCATGGCGTCTGCGCCGTTTGTCTCAAAGATCGTTTGACCATGCTCTGTCCCGACTGCTCTCGTCTACGCCCGTGTTCCTGCTATTCTTTTACCGACTTCACTTCCTCGGCCTCCTCTTCTTCTTCACTGGACATCGGCGTCGGATCCGGCGCCCCCATGTCTTTTCTCATAGACAACGAGCCACCTCTCAGGCGCTCTAGGTCCGTCGCGTTTAGTTTTCTCCGCCCCAAACCCGACGAAAATCCCTCCTTCAACCTCCGCCCCCCTCCTCCAGAAAACCCGACCAAGTCCTTCCCCTTTTGGTCGTTTCTAAAATCGGACAAACCGAAGAAGAAAACTGATCAAAGCGAAGATTTGAAGAAGAAGAAGAAGACGGACAATTTTCCGAGATCGAAATCAGCCAAGTATCCGAGATCAAAGTCTGTCGGAACTTCGTGTTACTCGGACATAGGAGAGGTTTCCGGTGGCGTTAAGGGGTGGGGATGGCATTTTCCCAGTCCGATCAAGGTATTCCTGCATCCGAAGCCGGCGAAAGTCGCACGCGAGCGGTCGCCTTTGTGCAGAGGTTGACGAGGAACCCTACGGGAGGAGAAAATTCGATGGTTCCTGTACGTTTTCTTGCGATTATAATTATTTTGATCTGTATTTTTTTTCATGTTTTGTCGATAATCCTGCAATTAAGGTTATCAGATTCTGTACATGCTCAGGAGATCTCCCAGTAGTGTCTTTCTAAATGTTATCCGATTCTGGTTTTAGATGCTAATACCTCCTACGGCTTCTTTCATTTCGATCATTTGCAGTGGAGCCTCCAAATCCAAATCCACAATTCCCAACCATACTATTCGATAATCCCATATCACTGTTAGCGAAAGAAAGTAGCCTGAAAAATATCTTATATATATATATATATACGTTAATTTAATTAAACAATGAATTATCTTATCTACACATGGCACAATTTGGACACGAATGAAAGCTTAGATTACGAAAACGACTGAAGGCTAACTTGCGTGTTGCTTTGGTCAAACTAGCCAGGTCGCTGGCAAGTCAGGAACATAATCTCCTTTTGTTTAAAGAGTTAAGCCGATTTTAGAGATTCAGTTTGGCAATGGGGTGGGCACGTGTGAGAGCTCTAGTGTTGACGGTGGCCTTGGAGGAGGGGCGGCCGGACATTCTCCACCTGCGCTTTTATTGAAAACAATTTAATGATCTCCGACTTTGAAAAAGTATTTCTTCCCGTTCAAAGTTGGGTGAACTGGATGTATCTTGTTCTATTCCGCAGGGCTGACTCTCTCTCTCTTTGATTAATTCCGATCAATTGGAACCGTTAATTAATCGATCATCGTCTTTTTTTTTTTAAATAATCTTTTCTTTTTTCTAGAAGATTCTTTTTAGATTTGGCCAATCAGGACCCCAACCAACATCATCATCAAATGATTAAGAGGGTTGTTTCCCTTTTGGGGGCCCATGCTGTCATTCCCTTAAAACATTAATATGATGTTAATACGAGTATATCGGATAGAATTGAAGCACTTTTTTTATGAAAGAAAGGAAAAAGAATTTGAATCGAAGAGGGAGATTTAGGCCCCTTCGTTTGTCCCCAACACGTTATCATTCACACATCGGAGATAAAAAAAGCTTGTTTTCTTAGATGAAGTGATGAGTGGAGAGGAACGACGGAAAGGGCAGGAAAATGGCAGGAGCGGAAAAAACAGAAAAGGATGTGGGCCATTCTCTTCTTACCTTTTCACGTGCTACTTGTCCTCCGTACACGTGACGTTGTCTTTATCTTCTTTGGCCAACCCGGTCTCTGCACCCATCTTTTCACTTCAGTTTTTTTTTTTTTTCTCTCTCACTCTCTCTCTCTCTCTCGACTCCGTCAGTCTGTCGTAGGACGAGATAAATCATAATTCTGTTCTGAGTAGAGTCACCGACCCCCACAGGCACATGAATTGAGAGAGACGAAGGTAAGAAGTAGAAACTTTAAACTGTTTTCAGACTTATCTAAAAGTACCTTTTGATGATTTGGTGGAATGACAGTGACGGTGTGGAGGAGATGTGCGAAACAAGGAAAGGACCCACCTTCCGTTGGACACCGCAGCTACTGGGCTCAGAGAAAAGCTGCCAAACACACTTTTCTTTTTCATTCTTTTATTGCAGTTTGGGCTCAATGATGTTGGTGAAACAGGATTCATCAAATCAAAGCCACTGGCTTCTTACTACTCTGGCTTTTGTTTTGATGGTAAGAGAGTCCCGGTGGTCGTTTATCGGTACAGAAGCGGTTATAAAAATGTGTCTCGGGCCTACCACCACCAAACCAATCGGACATACACGAATGTCTTCTCTAGGGTCCCGCCTGCAGGCCGTTCAGTGATGCATCATCGCTTCTGTTTCTTCTCTTCTCACACCGCCACAGTACTGCCGTCTTGTCGACTGGCCAAACCTTCCTTCGGTTTCACGGTGCCTCCTGGGCAATGCGTGTCGTGTCGATTTGTTTTATGAGGATTAGCTTCAGGGTGTCGATACTATCGAATTGCCTCCGTTGTTACTCGTGCTGTTGATGTACACAGTTTAAACTGATTTTACATCTCTGCAAATCAAATCAGCTTAACTCCATTTCCGGCATTAAAGACGACTGGGGAAAAAATCGATAAAGATGGCAAACGTCGTCCTTACGACTGGAAAGGAGAGTGTCAACGATCACCATCATAGATCGATTCGATCAGCTCAATTCCGCCAAAAGAATCATAATCATGCTCTTTGCACATAATTGAAGCAGAAGCAACTGTGAAACTCCATGAGTCTTATCGTACCTTCTCTAATTATTGGCTCCATCCGTCTCATCAAATGCAATATCCGACATTAGACTCCAAAAACGAGAATCCATGTATCCGACGGAGATCATGACATGCATCCAAATCAGCTTCGTAGCATAAATGAAATAGATGCCAATACCATTTTACGCAACTTCTACGTGCCGGCGAGTAAAGAATTTACCAACGCTGTTCACCTCGGACTAGCAATTGCTTGCACATAAAATCATCTAATTATAAACATTTGAAGGAACGATAATAAGCGTTTGGAATTGGAACTCTGAAAGTTTGGATTAGCTATTTCTAATACTAGAAATTTTTTTCCAAGCATTCCACATTCTTGTTCAGTGTGTTGGATTGGTCCCTTAATAATAATAATAATAATAATAATAATAATTACTAGCTAGTTCAATTGTCAATTCAACCTTCTTGAAGCTTTGGGCACAAGTTTCATCTATGTAAACTTTATGTTTACGGAATGTTTGAACCACTAGATTAAAATCTCTTTTATGTATTTATATTAATGGTGTTTATTATGCACATTACCATATTAATATTGTTATAAATATTTACCTATTCTAAAATTTCAAATTAACACCTGAATATCCGTGTAATATCATAGAAAATACTTCCATTTCCTATTCTTGGATTCCATTAGTCAACTTTATGTGTAGAATAAAAACACTAAATTATCCTTATAAAAGTGATATTATGAAATGGAATACATAGATTTCTTAGGGTTAGTTTCTGACATAGCCCTAAAAAATGGTACAATTACTTATGTGCCGTTAGATTTCTAATTAATGAATACCCAATGTAATATAATCAAATTTACCCATATGAATTTATCGTTAAATTTAATAACTTTAACTTTGGCATGTGAATAAAAAAAAGACCCCAAAAGAATAATATTATGACAAATGATGTTGCATGACACACCTAAATAGTTATTTAGAATGGACATACATGACTTATATGAGCCTCAAATAAATTTTATATATATATAATAGTTATAAGTTGGAGTGTCAATTTTACCTATTTATCCAATTTTTTATTGTTTATCAAATAGAATGAACACGAAATGCAAATTATTATTCGATTAGGCATTCAAGGAATTTTACCTGAAATACCAGTTTATTACTTATTAAACAAAAATTAATAAGATTTATTTTGTACCTGATTGTATATAAGATTTAATTTAGCGATTTTTTAAGTTGATCTATGTTTGAGATAAAATATGATTCAAATATTTTTTTAAGGATTCTGTTATACATTAGAATGATATAGTTTTTAGGTTTCTATATATATATATGTGTGTGTGTGTGTGAACATACAAATGATTCGGTCAAAGATACGACACAACCGTAAATATGTTGGGAAAACACAAAAGAATATTACAAGTGATTTTTGGATCCTATCTTTAATGACCCTCTAATTTGATCTCTACGACAAGTTCATAATGCTTTTGTAAGAGGAGACGACATTGTTGATCTGCTTGTTGTGACTTCGAAGCAAGAATTTGGCTAAGTATTAGCACTCCAACCATCCAACTTTCTTCAGCTATCTCAACTATCTATTCAGTTCTCATAGCTCTCCCTAAAATGGCAAAGGTATCACTATTTATAAAGGGGTGAGGATGGTTCCACAAGCCCCCTTTCTCTCCCTCATTTTCTCTTTACCAAGTCCTCAACCCATGAAAATTTAACATGTGGTAGGGGCAAGTCCTCATCCCATGAGATTTCAACACATGGCAGGAACAAGTCCTAATCCCATGAAATTTTGACATGTAGCGGACGATGTAGATCATTCTATGCTGTGAAGCCCCTTGTTGCTACGACTTGCCACTTATGTGCCAATTCCTCTGCTTGTGTGGCCCCAAGTGGTACCTTTATAAATTGATTTTGGTGGTTACTTGGTACAAGTGGCTTCATGACCGTTGATCTAGTCTTGATTTCAATTATTGGTTAGAATATGGCAGAAATTATGATCTTAACAATTTAACTATCTTTTGAGTGTCGAGAGCTCCAATTGTGACCATTAGTCAACTGGTGGTTGAGTTAATTCAATCTGAATATTTAGTCAAGACTGAGGATCCTGACCATCGATCAAGGCCGAAAATTTTGGTGATCAAATTTCTATAGACCAATGAAATAAATTGTTTATTTATTGTTGTCTAATAACATCATATATCTTCATCGTTTTCTTCCACCTCTGTGTCAAATTCTTCTTCTTCTTCTTCTGCTTCATCTTTTTCATCATCAGACATATCCTTTACCTCAACTTCATCTCATTCTTCTACAACCTCTTCGTTGTCTTCATTCTCAGCCACTGATACACTAGTACAATCTGGAGGAACATCTTATCTTATCAACTCACCAATGTCATCATCCACTTGGTCAGCATAGATTAACATTTGACAACTCTTGTTGGTGCACAATCATTTCATCAATTATGGATAATTATTGCTCTAACACATCAAACATATTTTTCATAACCACATTCAGAACTATACACCACAAACCACCATTTTTGGGTCAACCATTAATTCAACTATTCCAATTGAAATGCTAATGCACCAGATCTGTGATATATTAACATTGGTAAACCGATCATCTATCCTAATACCATGTCTACTATTCCTTATATCAAACCACTTGCATTTGAACACATAAATTGAATTATTACCCAAGTATCATAATTCAATTATAATAGTGACAACCTCATAATAATCAAGGGAATTATCTTTTCATAATACCCCTCTACAATTATGCCACTGTTTTGAGTCCTACGATTTGCCTTAAGTTGTTCAGTGTGGGTGTGAATACCATTGACAATACAACTCAAGTAGTTGTTACTTGGTATCGGAACCATTCCAAGACGGAATATATCATAGTTCATTTCAAGTGGCCACAAATTACTAAAGTTTTGACCTATAATAAATTAGATGACATAAAAAATATTCAAATAAAGTTAGAGATCGTAAACCCATATAGTTAGTTGACACAATTAACCTTTTGTTTAAACCAAACTATAAACTCTTCCTCGTGTCTTTGGTCCAGGTTAGTTGTACATTCCTTTTTTTAAACTTCTACTTGTATAATAAAAATCCTAAAAGATTTATAGATAATGTTCAATAACAAAAAACTTGATAAATGAAATCACCAAATACTTACAAGATGTATTGTTTGATCTCATCGCTATTATTAAGTACAACCTAGAACATCTTGTCATACAATTGCATGTCGAGGTTCCATTCTTTTTTCACTTAGTTTACATGCAGTGGGTGCAAAAACTTAGAGTTTGTCCTTCTAATGATTGACAATTCCATCATAATTCTGATCCCTCTAGTTAAATTTGATCTCAACACCATCCAAGTACAATGAGAAAAATGTCAAAGCTTTGTTGTGAATATATGTTTATGCAGTTGAACCCTTTGGACTAGCTCTATTATGTACATATATTTTCAATTTATGAAGGAATCTCTCAATTGGGTACATCCACCAATATTGTACTGGACTACATAGTAGTGCTTCTTGAGGTAGATGAATTGTCAAATGGATTTATATAAAAAACTGAGGGTGGAAATATTTTTTCCAACTTGTATAAAATCACTACGATGTCTCCTTGTAATTGTTTCAATGCGTCTAAGTGTTGCTTAACACAATTCTCTGAAGAATAATCTCAGCTCAATGATTGGAATAGTTACACTATTTGATAGATAAACGTGTAACCCCACCTGAAGCAAACATTGCATCATTATGTGACAATCATGACTTTTTAAACCCGATACGTTTGGTGGATCCACTTGAACCAACACGATATATTAGAAGCAACACCATCTGGGAACTAAATGCTACATAGCCATGTACAAAATCGTTTTTCTTCTTGTTGAGTCATTGTACATAATCCATGAAGCATATAGTTGAATCACAATTTCTTCTCAAATACAATTCCCTTTTTTTTCAAATATCTTCCAAGTCAAGTCTATCATTCATTGAGCCTCTTTTTTTACCACTTATGTTCATCAATGTGCCCAAAATACTATCACAATTTTTTATTCAATATGCATTATGTCTACGTTATGTTTTGATCTCAACTTCTACCGATAGCTCAACTAAAAAATTATACTCTTCTTCTTCTTCATATTTAGGCATTAGCATATCGTTTCCTCTTTCAATTTGTTTGAGTTTGGTTATAAAACATAGGGGAGAACTCTTGCAATTATTGATCAATATCATATCCAATTAACACTACATGGCGAGAGGGGGAGGGGGTTCGATGGCCCATGTAACATTCCTTTTTTCCATATTTCAATTGCACAGTGTTTCACTCATACATGTTGGGCATGTCAATTTTCCCTTATTACCCTAACTTGAAACTAAACCGTAAGTCAAAAAATAATTTATTGTCCAAAGAAGTATTGCATGCATTATAAACACCTCTATGTCTATGTGTCAAAAGTTTGCACACCGTTTGACCACAACACTTTCAACTCGTTCACCAAAGGGCATAAATATACATCAATGTCGTTGTCGAGTGACTTTGGCCCATGAATTAGTAAACTGATCATGTAGTACTGATCTTTCATACATTTTCACAGGGGCAAATTATATAGCATCAACACTACGGGTCATATGTTATACAATATACTCATATTGCCAAATGGGTTGAAACCTTTGCTTGCAAGCCCTAGACGTATATCCTGTTGGTTTGCAGCAAACCACATGAGCTCTTTTTTAAACTCATGCCAAAGTTCAAAATTTGTCGGATGTCTCAACATATTGGTTTCATCTAGACTCACCTCATGTCCTTGGTTGTATCTCTTGATGTAAATAGCTACCGAAGTTGTGGTTTGATGGGAAAATAATGTAAGACCATCCGTACCGACTTTTGTTTGTTGCATGAGTGTATACCTAGGCTCCTCACATTGTAGACACTTTTTTGCATTTCATATACTTTCCAAGATAAAATACAATCATTTTTACATGTATGTATCTTTTTGTAATGGAATTCCTACTCATGTAAAAGTTTTTTGGGCTTGTAATAATTGTGAGGCAACGACTCCCCAAGAAGAAATGTTTCTTTGAGAAGAGAGAGTATATTATTCAATGTTTTATTGCTCATGTTGGAAATTGTTTTGATACACAGCAAATGAATGAAAAACTTCATCTAAGAAAAGCTATGACAACTAGGATATAATGTTCTATTGGCATCCATGAACAATGAAGTCAATTTATCAAACCCACTTGGTCCACCATAACTACCGGACTCTATTTGACTGTCATTGATGAAGGTCTATTCGGCTTATATATCATGGATGAGATTATGAATACCACCCTCATTTCCCATTTGATGGAATGTCCAGGTTGTAGAATTTTGCCTTTGAGGGGTTTCCTTATAGGTATCGAATTGCTCACCATATAAGGTCTTATATAGCTAGGTAACTTCACATCACATACAAGTGATCCTCTATTATGTGTACATCTTCAAAAAATTTATTAGCATACTCTCTGCATGGACAACACATCTTATTTTCTTGCCCTGCCACACGATGGTGTATGTGATACGAATAAATGTATATATCCATTTTTTTTATATTCTTCATTCAAGGTTTGTTGCAAACAATTTTCATCCAACTCCTTTTCTACATTTTACTAAAATATAAAAACTTATAAATCGGCCATGGACAACGTCCAACTATACTGGAGAATACTCTACTTTAACACACTTATGTCTAGGGAGATGTCTCAAACTACAACACCCGGATCACATCAAACTTCACTATTTTCTAGAGTTCGTGACTCCACCTAGGACTCAAAATTGTTTATTATTGTATGATTATAGTTTAAGGTACTTGTCAAAATTTTGGCAGCTTCTCCCTACACCCCTCATGTTATACCAACATAATTCGTTGATGTGCATGCACCACACTCTATTTTTATAGCACAATTGCATACTAGACAATGAAGTATGCAGTATAACACTCAAAGAATTTATCAGAGATGCATAAGAATGCATTGACAAGTGTCTCCAACTATAATATTTACAATAGTAAACACATTTGCGAATCCTGAGTAGTCCTACAGGATAATTCAACAGTACTATGGGTATATTAAGTATTTGTACAATTTATTGGACATAATGGAGATCCCAAACTTTGCATAATATTAAGATATATATTAGAGTCTCTTGAACGGGAGGTCACATTTCAATCTAATAGTGTAAATGCAGAAAAATCAAATATTGTTGAAAAACTTGTATTGCCGAAAGACTAGTAATGTCCCAACTACCTAAGCTAAATTTTGATCGAGCATCTTATGTATTATGTACAATGTTATGATTTATGATTTCATATTATACATAAATTTATATGTTACTCATATGATTAGTTTCAAATTGCATGTTGTTTTAGTCTCATATTATAAAAATTAAAATTTTTAATGTGTTTGTTTTTTAATGCATTATATTATTCTTCTGGCTTTATGTTAAATTATCTTCTTATATAGATATAATGTTCAGGTTATTGTTATAGTTAAGCCCAATCAAACTTATGGTCCTAATACTCTAGCCTCGACCTCCTATCCTAGTAAAATGGTGAATTGTTCTCCAAGATATGAACACTTAAATAATAAAATCCATGCGTCAGTCTCATTTTATCCCCCCTCCTTCAATGAATTAATAAATTAGGTAATTTAATGATTAAATTATAGTGGCATTAATTAATTAAACATTTTGGGAGTAAAAACTTGAACTCATTAACTAAATATTTCAAACTAAAACAGTTGCTTAAGTACTTACATGATTAACTACTTAATTAGTTAATTACTTACTAAGATAATTAGTTACCAGATTAATTACTTCACTAAAGGGTAATTAGTTACTTAAGGTTTCATTAGTGACACTAATGTTTCTATTAATTAGTATTTTTATGGTTATTCCTACTGTGATAGGTGGATTTGGTAATTGGTGTATTCCTTTTCTTGTTGGAAGATAAGCCCAAGCCCACACAACCAAAGAAGGCTCACATATCTAAAAGTATTATAAGATGAGCCACAAGACCAAAGAAGGCCCACAAGAAGGGCCCAAGCACATAAGAAGTTGTACCCACCATGATTACCACGAGCTGACATCCTTATCACATAAGTTGGAAGATCAAGAAGGATTCACAAAGACATCTTTATCTTATGGTCACATCCTAGAACATTTTTAGTTTGAGTTATCTTTTTCTTTTATCTATATTGAGTTATTTAATTATGCTAGGACTTATCTTTAAGCATTAAAGTTTGGGTGTAATTGGGAAGAAATGTAGTTTTATTGTAATTGGACTCTACTACCTTCCTCTATTATAAATAGAGGTTCATGTACTCTAAGTTAAAAAAGTCAATGAAGTATTTCTCTTTTCCATAAATTCAACATGGTATCAGAGCAGGTTGTGTGAGTTGACGACCACAGAGTTAATGCGATCATTTTCTCTAAACCCTAAACCCTAAGTCTAGGTTCGTATTTCTCTTTTAGTCCCAACACCCGTTAATGTTTTTGCATTTTGACGTCTATACAAAGCTTTTAATATTTCAAATTATATATTTACGGAAAAATATTTGAGTCTATTTCCAAAGAAAAAAGATTTTTTTCCAATCAGATTTATCTACAGAGAGATATCAATATTTGAATGATCGAAGGTCAGATTACAAAAGAGGTTCGAGCAGTAGTAGAAAACTTCAGCTTCTGAGGTATTTATGCTCTCAAGAACTAGACTTTATATGTAGAAATATATATCAAAATAAATATGTGTAAGTCTATTATTTTACCTATTCAACTAATTTTTATCTGCGTTATATACAAAGAAAAATCAATATTTGAAGCAACAAATGTCAAATTAAAAAAAAGGTTCAAGCAGTAGCAAAAAGTTTCAACTTTCGAGGTATTTTATGCTATTAATAACGGGACTTTATATGAAGTATTATATATTAAAATAAATATATATAAGTCTATTTTCTGACCTATTCAACTAATTCTCTATCTGAGTTTTTTATAAGGAGATATCGATCTTGGAAAAGTCAATGGTCATGCTGTAAAAAAAGGAGAAACAGTGCTTAATTCGGCCAGATGACAGAGAATGAAATCTATCAGATTATTTATCTTATGATAATTATATTTTATGAAAACAAGTTATACTTGGATGAAAGTTATTAAAGTCTAGTTTCAAAATGAAAAAATTCCATGTCAATCTGATCTAAATTTTAAGATATATTCACATTGGAATAATCAAAGGTCATGCTGGTATCCTATTGCATTGAAAAATCCGAATTTAAACCTATTATTTTGCGTCACTATTTGAGTCACTATTTGAGTTGCAATATCATAAAAATATCTCACTTCTACCTGGTTAAAGGGCTTATTACTACATCTACGTTATTTGGGCTTATTGCTGCATCTATGATATTTGGTTCAAGCTGGGATCACTGTCATTACCTCCCAGCTTTAGGGGGAGAAGTACAAGAAGTACAAGAAAGAGGTATTTTATTCCATATATTGTAGATAAGTTTATGTGACCAAAATATTCAAGAAAGGGGGAGCACAAAAGATGAACCTTATGCATCTAAGAAAAAAAAATTTATATCGGATTATGATTATTTCATGGGTCCTTCTACGAGGTTTATTATTTTGGTTCATTTTATATGTGTTGGAAGATAGTCGTGTTACATTACAGCTGCTGCTATTATGTCTCTTTTGATGAGACATTATTATTGAAGAAGAGGTGGCCTCAGTACCTTTTCTCATACCATAATTTATTTGACTCTAAAAAATATCACAGTTGGGACACCATGAGAATCAGTGCCTGGATTGGGACACCATGATATATTTAACTCTCAAAACTATCACGGTTGGGATACCATGAGAATCGGTGTCCGAATTGGGATACCATTATAAATAAACCCACTACACCCCTTTAAAGGCTTTTATTACTCCAACCACTTGAGAGTCGTTATCCTGTGGAGGGACACAGTGGTGGACACTTCAGAGCAATGCCAATAGACACACTACCTACAAAAGACAAAGTCTGCCCTACATCTAGCATTAGGACTGGAGTATGGAGCAATGTCCTACCGGCTAGGAGTGATTTTTAATTCACTTATATTATGCTAGCAGAGCCTCATGGAAGGACGCAACAACGTGAGGGGGAGTGTTAGAAGATTAAGTCATTTACATAAAAAGATTTTATACATCATTTGCAGCAAGCTGAGAGTTCATGTTGTTCTCTCAGCCCCAGCTTGAGGGGGAGTGTTGGAAGATAGGCCCAAGCCCACACGACCAAGGAAGACTCACATATCTAAAAGTATTATAAGATGAGTCGCACGACCAAAGAAGGCCCACAAGAAGGGCCCAAGCACATAAGAAGTTGAACCCACCATGATCACCACGAGTTGACATCCTTATCACATAAGTTGGAAGATCAAGAAGGACTCACAAATGCATCTTTACCTTATAGTCACGTCCTAGAAGAGTTTTAGTTTGAGTTATGTTTGTCTTTTATCTTTATTGAGTTATTTAATTATGCTAGGACTTATCTTTAAGCTTTAGAGTTGGGGTGTAATTGGAGAAAGGTAGTTTTATTGTAATTGGACTCTACTACCTTCCTCTATTATAAATAGAAGTTCATGTACTCTAAGTTAAAAAAGTCAATGAAGTATTTATCTTTTCCATAAATTCAACAATTGTCATAGGTGCACTTAACATAGCTAAGATCAAATAATATTTCACTCTGCTTAGCACAAATAATTGGTTAACTAATTATGTAATTACATAATTAGTAATTATTAATTAGTTAATTGAGTAATTAAGTAGTAATTATTGAATTAAATAATTATTTATTAAATTAAATGGGTTAATAAGTTGATTAATCCAAGCATTAGTTAAGTAAATGTTTAATTATATCATTAGACTTCATTAATTAGTCTTTAATAAGTATTATTAAATTAACAATCAGTAATTAAATTAAATCTAAAGTTGGTTAATTAATCCAAGAATTATTTAATTAAAATTTTAATTACATAAGGGTTTATGCACATTACATGTGAATAAATACGTAAATATCTATTTAATTTGACAAGTATGTTCAAAATTTATAAGTATGTAACAACGTCTATTTAATTAATTCTTGTTAGATTTTTGTTTGTTCTAATTTCATTGTAATGAGATTATGAAAATTATGATATTGTGGCAATTATTATAAAAATATTCTTTGGTATATTTTTGTTATAAATAAATTAATATTATAAATAATAAAAATAAATTAAAATATATCCTTTTTACCATTTCTTAAAGTTAAGAGAAATAATAAAAATTATAAATAAAAATTTTCTTTTCCATAGAATTTTGTTCATAGGGTTGAGACACTTATGATTACAATAACAAGATTTTACTTAATTTTTTTTATAAAATGGGTGATTCTTTTAAAGATTATTTGAAATAAATAAATAATTGTATGATAGTTAATTACGTAAAGAAATAGGAATAAAAGAATGAAAATTATTTTTTTCTTTCATGCTTCTTGAATTAGTTAATTAATGATTTAAATACATAAGGGCTTATGCACATGACATGTGAATAAATATGTAAAAATGGAAGGAAAGATTGGGAAGAAGAAAGAAAAGGAAAAAATCAAAGGAAAAATTAAGAAAAACAATTCCGAGAAAAATTAAGGGATGTTATGGGAGAGAATAACCTCTCCCATTAAATTTTTTAATTTCGTTCGAAGAAATATAAATTTCCCATTTCTCCCAATTTTGTTCTCTTCTTCCACAAGGAAAAAGGAAGAGAAGAAAAAAGAGGGAAAAAAGAACAAGAAAAAAAAGAGGAGGAAAAAAGTGTTAAAAGACACTCACGTGTGTAGGGGTAGCATGACTAATAAATAAGGAGAAGTTTCATAGAGATGGTATAGAATTATAATTATACAAGTTGGAGTATGTCCACTTATATCTTTTTTCTTTTGAAGCATGTATCCCTAAGGGCATTGTAGTTATTGAAACATCTTCACACTACTATAAATAACACTTAAAGCCTAAGGTAAAGCATTCAAGCCTCTTCCTCTTGGGTCAAATTCATCCATACACCTCTCTTTATTTTCCTCTTCTTTCTCTCCCTTGGTTTCTTCTCTTCTCTCTCCCAAGAAATAAAGTTCATCTCTTCTCTCCTTCCCTTAAGATATCTTGTCTTTATGTGTTGATCCTAGAAATCAACATGGTATCAGAGTGGGCAAAGATTTCAGATGGAAAATGAGAAGAAGATGGAGAAGAAAGGGAGGAAGAAAAAGAAGAAAAAAAAAAAGAAGAGAAACAAGGAGTTTCTCGTTTTTCCTTAATTCTTTCTTTCCCAATTCCTATTTTCATTAGATGTTTTACTCTCTTAATTAGAAAAATATTTATCGTTGAAAAGATCTATGAGTCTAGTTTCCAACTCAAAGAGAAATCGATATCTGAAGTAGCAAAGGTCCAACAATAAAAAACCTCAAATTTTTGAATGGTTTGTACTAACATTACTGAGGATTTATATTGAGATTTATATGTCAAAAGAAAGATATGTGAGTCTACTTTCTATCCCAATAAACTGTTTCTCAATTTGATCTTTCTAGAGAGAAATATCCACATTTGAAGAATAAAAGGTAATGCTGGTATCCTGTTGCATGCGAAAATCCCAATCTAAGCCAATTATTTTGCTTCACTTTTGAGTTGTTAATGTTGGTTAAGTTTCTGATTTGTTTTCAAAATCTAGTCAAAATTTTACCAACTTGATTATCTTTCCTTCCTTAAAAGTTTTTTTTGTTTGATTTCATATTACATTAGTTTCCATAAGAGAAGTCTTTCTCATTATCGGTTTAGTTTCTTTGTTTTATAGAGTCTGCAATTTTTTATTTATAAATTTTTGTTTCTCAATTCTAGATTCCAAATAAGTGTCCTAAATTTTCCTTATTCCATTATTATCTCGTGAATATTTTCTTTTTAAATTGGTCAAGTTGTGTTAAATTGCCTTATTTGACAAGTCTATTTTTAGAAAATTTCATTATTATGTTTCACCTCAAAACTTTCTTATTGTTTTTTTATTTTTCATTGATCATCATGTTAATACATGAACTATTTTTTTTATCTCCCTCTTCAGTTAAAATTGACCACTTTTTATCCATTTATTGGTCTAAAAACGTCTCCTTCTTAATTAGAAGTATGAAGAGTTGCATTGTGCACCTCCTTCCATTTGAAGTATGAGAGTTACTATCTTTTTATTCACACCTTAATTCCTCAAAGTATGTTTTTTTTTTCAATTTGTGTCTGATAAAATCACTTCAAAGCAATGCATATAGGCGCACTACCTAAAAGTATAGGACTACCCAAATTCCAGCTTGAGTCAAGTCTTTTTATTCTTTACCCAAGAGGTGTATTTTTTTTGTTTGAGCTACCCTTAGAAAGTGAGTAGTCTCTTTATTGTGCCCTAAAGTTGGGCTATTTTTTTGCCTTTAAAATTAAGTGGAGTGTGTTTAGACTTTGATCATTTTAACTGGTGTATGGAGCTTTGTCGTATGGTTAAAAGTGATTTTTTTTCTCACCATTATGTTGTGCAAGTTGGATCTCTTGGTAAAGAACAAAGAGATCCCTAATTTGAGGGGGAGAAGTAGGAGAAGAAGTACAAGAAAGAGGTAACCAATAATGAAAAATTCCACATGTTGTGATAATCAAATTTTATGTGACTAGAATATCCAAGTAAGGGGGATACAAGATGAGAACAAGATGAAGAGTACAAGCAAGATGTGAACAAGAAGAAGAATCAAAATGAGGCAATCAAAATTTCTTTTTCAAGCCACTCAAGATTGGCAAGTTTCTTGACCAAGATTATTTTTTTCAAAGTGGAGTTACAAGCACTAGCTGGGAGGGGGGGGGGGGGGGGGGGGGGGGGGGGGGGGGGGGGGGGGGGTTAAAAGATGCTCACGTGTGTAGCAATGGCATGGCTAGTAAATAAGGAAAATTTTCATAGAGATGACATAGAATTGTAATTATGCAAATAGTGTATGTCCTCTTATGTCTTTTTAATTTTGAATCATGTATACCTAATGGCATTGTAGTCATTTTAAATGCATTCACACTACTATAAATATAACCTCAAGGCATGAGGTAGAGTATTCAAGCCTCTTCCTCTTGGCTCAAATTCATCCATACACCTCTCTCTCTGTTTTCCTCTTCTTTCTCTTCCTTGGTTTCTTCTCTCTGCTCTTCCAATAGCTAGATTTACTCTCTTCTCTTTTTCCTATTGAAACTTAGGATTCTATGATATATAATCATAGTAGAAGAGGATTAAGGGATGAGAAGAAGAAGAAGAGTTGTGGAGAGAAGGTTTTAGAAGGAGAAGAGGAAGAGTGACGACTTTAGAGAAAGATGAGGAAGAATAGGGTAATGGAATTGTCCAAACCCTCCCCATTAAGTTGTATTTATAGAAATCAAAAGTAATAATATTATAAGAATATACTTCAGCCTAGTAAAAGTGAATAAGAGACATAAATTATAAACTAATTACATCTATGCCATCTTTATGAGATGACTCTTTATTTACCATCATGCCACCACTATGTGGGCCTCCTCCTTGGTTTGTGGGCATGAACCCATCTTCCACACACTTGGATGTGTGGGCTTTCCTTAGTCGTGTGGGCTTGGGCCCATCTTCCAACACTCCCTCTCAATTTAGGGGTGAGAGAACATCATAAATGGTTAGGTTACTGCAAATAGTGTAGAGGATCTTCCTGTATAAAATGGCAGTCCACCATATCTTCCAACACTCCCCCTCAAGCTGGTGGTCTCTTTGTTCTTTTCTAAGAGGTCCAACTGGCATAATATAAGAGAGTAAAATCACTCCTAGTCGTAAAACATCACTCCATACTCCAGTCAAGTGGTCATAGTTGTTACAAGGTGGGACACACCATAATCACACGAACTGGTGGGACCCTCCATGATCACATGAGGTGGCATGTTGACTCTCACAATAAGAAGTCTTATAGAGCCACGATTATTATGGAAGTGGGTCTCACAGAAGAGTTTTAGTTTAAAGGTATTTTAGTTATTGTATTCTTCTATTTATGTTGAGTTATTTAATTATGCTAGGACTTAACTTTAAGTGTTAGAGTTTGAGTGTAATTGGGACAAAGGGTAGTTTAATTGTAATTAGACTCTACTACTTTCGTCTATTATAAATAGGGGTTTATGTACTCTGATTACATCAAGTCAATGAAGCTCTCCACTTCTCAACTCTGTGAAGAATCTCTCTCTAGCCTAAACTTTTTCTCACTTTTCTCTTCTCTCCTCTCTACCTGAGTTCTCTCTCTCTCTCTCTCTCTCTCTCTCTTTGCACTTTTTCTTCTCCCTCTCTCATCTTGCACGAGGTTTCAATCATGGGGTCCTAAATTCAACAATAGTCAAAAATACTTTTTGCTCAATTTCAAAGGCGAAAAAATAGTCCTACTGTGGGGCACAAAGTTTACCCACTTTCTCAGGATAGCTAAAAAATACCTCTTATGTGAATAATAGACTTGACTCACGCTAGATGTTGGGCATACTCCTAACCTCTATAGGTAGTGGGTCTATAGGCATTGCTCATAGGTGTAGTAATAAACTCCTCCATCACGGTATCCCTCCACAAGGCATCGACTCTCAAATGGTAGAAGTAAAAATGTGAAATAAGAGAGATAAAGGGTAATCACCGGAAGATAATATTCTTGGGCCACTATGTGCTTTCTTCTTCATCAGAATAACCAATGATGACAATAATTAGCAACTGTGAAGTCCTACTTCAGTAATAATGTCTCAATCAAAGAGACACAATAACATCAATTGAAATAAGCCTGGGCCCAAGTAACACTTACCAAATGGGTGTTACGGTCTCGGATCTGACATAGCGATTTGTAGGGAGGAAGAAGAGAAAGACGAAAATCAAGCTGAAAGAAAACTTGAAAACCCTAGGTTCCTTGAGGAGAACGCACATCCCTGAGCTTGTTGAGGAGAAATCGAAACCCTTGTTTACGCTAAATCAATACTTGTTTTTTCTCATTATTCTTACTCCTTAAATAGGGTTCACCCTTATAAGGTTCAAGATAAAATATTACAAAAATACCCCTATAGATAAAATATTATAAAAAAACACTTGTGGCCTATTAATTCTTTAACTGAAATAAAATAAAATAAATTAAAGAAAAACAATTAATTAGACTCTAAATAAATTAATAATGTTATTGTGTGCATAACATTACACCCCCTTGGTAGAAAAAGCTTGTCCTCAAACTTAAAAGTAAGGTCTGCTTGCCCTTGCAGACGTCTCCACCTGGTCCTAAGTAGCATCCGCGGTATCTGGGTCAGCCCTCAGGACAACAAAACTAGAGCATTCCAACCGAGAAGCAATTTTTTTTTTTGCCGACACTGCTAGCATCACTTGTTGTAGCACACCCTAATATGGATAAGCAACCAAACAACAAGTTGAACTATCACCTACTCTAAATTGGCAACTTCTACTTCGACATTAATAGCCCTTCTGTGATCAGCCCCAATGGTTGCCTCATGGGCAGAGTGCAGCATGTCCCCAACCAAAGTATGTTGGAGGTCTGACTTGGTAGCAACAATGTTGTTAGAATTGGGTTGAGAAGTTGGTGAAAAGATTACCCATGGACGTAGATAAATGTATGCTCCATTTGTAGACAAAGCATTCATCATACTGTTCATTATCATGTTGACCACAAGCTTCCTATTAGGTCCCTTACCAACCTCCCCCTAATAGAAAGAGTTCCACCCCAAATAGAAAGCAGGAACAACTTCCTCATACAACGCCTTCACTACAGCAGGAATTGTAACAGGTGGACCTATGCCCATTACAGAAGGGTCCACACCAATAGCAGCTAAATTCCTGGATACACCAAGAATTGGTAATGCTGTTTGCTCTGCAACATTTTTCTCCATAGAAATCACAACATTATGTCGACAGACATCCGCCACAGAAATCACAGCATAGAATGCTTGCATCCTGCAAACCCGCATGCCAACATGGGTAACAAAATTCAATCTAGTGCTGACCCCATCCCCTCTCTCTATGGCATTTATATGCTTAGGAAGAACTCAAAACAGAAATTGATCAGCACTGCCAGTGTTTTCATTCTGCACTGCCATTGTTTTCAGCACTGGTTTCTGGCTGTCTAGTAGCAATATTTGTTGCACTGACACAACAACACTGTGGCCTTGGCTGTCTGGCAGCACTGTGTTATGCACTGGCACAACAGACTTCATTTGGTGGAAAAATCCATGAGCATAAGCACAAGTTGTCCATCTTGAAAAGTGCAAACATTCCTCAGCACCATCCTTCAAATGGTTGATATTCCCACGCAAAACTGCAGCACTTATACTTTGTCCAAACGCCGCCTGGAATTTAATTTTTTTTCCCTTCAACAGCCATAAAAATCATTCCCCACAACATTACATTCAAATTATGGCCAAGAAAACCTTCATCATTGAGATTTTCCCTATCTGCCAACAATTTCTCAAAATCAATTGTATTAAGGCATTCTTTACCAAAGACAACCCCTCTGCCACATAAGATTTTATTTGAGACTAGATCAATGGCAGGTAATTCATTAAATACACCACGAGCATCATCAATGTTCCCACCTTGCACAAACACATTCAAGTCTTGTCTCATTTGTTCAAAGTCAAAATATTCCAGGTAGTGCTCATCTGCATTATTTTTTTTAATTTGTATTTTCTGTTGTGGTGCCGTTTTCTTCACTGCAATAGCAGCAACAATTTTAAATTTCAGTATCATCTTGGGCTCAAGAGCTCTACGAATGACACATGCCAGTAAGAACAAGAATTATTTTTGTTGTTGTCCCTTTTCGGCCAGAATTAGCTACATCCTGTAAAAAAGTATCTGTTGTGCCCACAACAACAGATAATTGTACTCCATAAGTCACTGCTGCTACTACTGGCAGAACTGTCAGCACTGTTTTCAACAGTGCCACTGTTGGCAGCACTGGATTCTGCAGTGCCACAACAGTAGCACAAAAAAATTTGTGGAATAACCTAAGTGCTGCAAAACCAGCAACTTCCTCCTGTCTCCTCTCCCGAATCCTTCCATCTAAGTCAGAAGCTCCAACATCCACACTCACTGAGGTCACATAATCTGGCACCACATTTTTGTAAAACATTTCAAGGAAAAGATTCATGCACTTACATGCTAAGTCATTTAGATAATATCCAGAAATCAGTGCATTCCAGGTAGCTGTATTTGTTTTCTTCATGGAGCTGAATATAAAATTTGAGGCTTCAAAATCTGAACTCTTGTCATAGGCATCAACCATGGTTGTACCCAAAACAACATCAAATGTTTCAGTCCAATTCACGCCCCTTGCAAAACCCATAATCATGGAATTCCACGACACTAATTCTCTGAAAAGCATGTTGTCAAAAACCTGACGTGCTAAATCTACTCTTCCTAAAAACATCAGACTCCTTAACATATGATTCCAGTACTCCACCTTTATTTCGGCCATTTCATCAAGCAGCTGCCCGTCGTCTTCCATTTTCCTTATCTCCTCTGGATGAGCTCCAACCCGTCTATCTACTGGAGCCCCTTTCTACCTTGTAATAACAACAGCCAGGGGACAATTCATCCTATTATTCAACCCAGCCACAGAAAAATCATTCATCCCCCATAGAATTATCTCGACTATTCTTGGAATACCCAAAAAAATTTCACCTCCTGTTTTTCCCACGTTGGCTACCTTCTCATTTTTAGAACTCCCACCTGATTGAAATTTTTCCACGAACAGGGGCCGATCAGCATACATGGGACCCAAAAAAAAGCCCAACGTTACCAAATTTATACTAAACAAACTCACTGTTGATGTTCTCATCATTGGAAAAATAAAACATCAACCATATAATTTTTTCTTCCCTTCACGGAATCCCCAAAAAATTCCCATATCTCAATTCAGACGCAAGAATCGGAATTCCGTCAAATGGGCATTGTTTCCCTGCTTCACGGAACAGAAAACCCCAACCCATAAATTCGAGCAGCGTTGCTGCTGCTCAGGCCATTTGAGCCCCATCAACCCCATGGAAGATGCATTTTGACATAAAATTCGATGGCGTTTCAGAAGCTCATCCCCAAATTTCGTCTTCCATTGTGGTTCCCCTTTCTCTCATCGCCCTTTCTCCAATTTTCTCCTCGCTTTGCCGGCTGCCAGAATGACGGACCCCGGCAGAAATTCGTTGTGGTTGGTTTCCCTCTGGGCTACCAAGAACTAGAGTGAAAAGGAGAGTTCTGAAGCCAAATGCCCCCGAACCTTTTTTCGACGGAGCCTCACCCTTTTCCGTTGGCGAACAGCATCACGTTGGGGCTTCTCCACTTGGGGAAGGATTTTAGGTTGGAATGTTTTCGAGATAGAGGTATCTCGGAAATGTTCCCTGTTCGAAGATGACTGAGGAAATTTTTTCGCCTCCCGTTCGGGAAAACGTTTTTTCGTCCCGTGAGTGGGTCGTTGCTTGTTCTTCAATTTAGGATCCCATGAATAATACATCAAGGGGAGAGAGAAAGAAAAAAATGAAAAAAAAGAAGAATTCTGGGCTAGAGAGAGAAGAGAAGGAAAATAAAAGAGAATAGAGAAAGAATACTTCATATGAGAGAGAAAAAAAAAATAAGAAACTTGCTTGATGACAATCACCTCTATTTATAGTTGAGGAGGTGATAGAGTCCATGTATAAGTAATTTTAGGACTTCTAATTACATTCTAACTAGAACTCTCCAAGATAAGCTTATCATGATAAGATTACATTATCTATTTAAGAGACTAATTTAACTCAACTACAAACACTTCTTGACGTGAATCAAGCTAGAGAGCTAGCTCTTGGTCTTATCTTGTGGGTCCCACATGATCTTCCAACTCATGTAGATAAAGATACCAGCTCGTGGTATCTTGTGGGCCCCACTTGATCTTCAAATATTCTATTTAATTCCAACACATGTTCCTTGTCTCTTAGCTAGAGCCACTTGTATGTGGACTCTTGTTGCACCTCTCAAACTCATGGTGGGTCCCACATTGTAACATTCCCCCTCAAGCTGGGGGTGAGAAAATATCGTAGATGCCCAACTTACTGCAAATGTTGGATAAAATTTTGTGAGTGATTGGTTCGGTGAGAATGTCTACAACCTAGTTCTGTGAAGATACATACTGAAGAGATAAGATGCCGACAGTGAATTTTTCTCGTATGAAGTGATAGTCTATTTCTTTATGCTTTGTTCTCTCATGGAAGACTAGATTTGATGTGATATAAATTGTAGCCTAATTATTGCAATATAAATTAATAGGAGCTTCTTTGTAAAAACACAGTTCAGTTAGGAGTGATATGATCCATAGGAGTTCACTGACTGTGTGTGTCATGGCTCTGTACTTTGCTTCTGCACTAGACCTTGCAACTTCATTTTGTTTCTTGTTCCTCCATGTAACCAAGTTTCCTCCAACCATCGTACAATATCCCCAAATAGATTTTCTGTCATCCGGAGATCTAGCCTAGTTTGCATCTGTCGATGTTGAAGTGTCAATGATTTATATAAAGGAGCCCTCTTCTGTACCAGGTTCTCCTCGATCGGTTGTACCCCGTGCTGTAGAAACTACTCTGCCCCAGAAACACTGGCTGACACCACACTTGTTGAGTTTTTGGATCCTACAGAGGTAAGTCCATCTTCTCCGATTATTTTTTGCCCAGAATATGATACTCATCCTATTGTTGTTAGGAAAGAGCTCAGATCATGTACCATGCTCGGAGGCTCCTGAATCAATTATCCAGGATAAAGAGGAGGTAGAAAACATACCTTAAGTGGTGGTGGTAACAGTTGGTGAAGAAGTACTTGGGGAGGACCCCATCATAGTCTTCATTTTTTTGAATAGTTCATAGTCTTCATCAGTAAAAGTATGCTTTGGAATTGTTGAGGTAGATTGTTCTACCTTTGTATCACTCACTAAGGCTTGGTTAGCCTTATTCTCATTAGCTTTACAACATCTTTCGCGAGAGTGGCCCAATCTACCACATATAGAGAATTCTTCCAGGTGAAAGCATGTGTCTCTAGTGTGGCCATATCCCTTACAATAGGTGCATTCCTTCCTATCTGTTCAGTCAAAACCAATCCTTCCACCTCTTCCTCTTCCTCCTCTATAAAATCTACCTTGGCCTTGGCCATGGTCATATGGTGTTCCCCTATGTCCAAAGTACATAGCGGATAACATTTTAGTAGTAGATGGAGAAACGTCTAGAATACGAAGAAGTGTATCACATACATCATCAAAAGTGGGAACCGTGGAAGAGCTAAGAAGATGAGTTTTAGCAACTTCAAGAAGCGGTTTAATGTTAGCAGGGCATATGGCAGTTATCAAGGCCTCTTTCTGTTTATCTTGGATAGAGATATTTGTAGATGTTGGTTGGGCAAGTTTCCATTCTTGAAGAAAACTTCGAAAGCAGGCCAAATATTCATGTATATTGTCTCCTTGTTTGGTGTTAAGTATCTGTTGTAAAATATCATATGGCGTTTGTAAGTTGTCGGAGCTTGAATACAACTTGGCGCATGTCTCCCAAATTTTTTTAGTCGTCTCTAAATGAATGACATTATTGGAAATATGTTCTTCCATATTGTTGATAAGCCAACTAATAACCAATGTATCCTCCTTTAACCATTTGGTATAGAATATATCATCTTCATCAATATGTGGTCCACGGTTGGTGAGATAACAAACTAGGTCCTTTGTGATAAGAAACTGATAAACCGATGTGGACCAGTTCATAAAATTTGATACCCCACATAAGGGTACAGTGGTGATTCTGAGTATGTCACTCTTGTGACTCATATTATCTTCAGCCATTGTAGGCAAATCAAGTAAAATAGTTCTCCAATCAAGTAATCAAAATATGACCAAGTGGAAGGCTTTAACCAACTCGGTTAATGGAAATGCGTAATGCTAAGTAATTAATTTTAATGGATAATGACTCA
Source organism: Aristolochia californica (assembly GCF_029961685.1). NCBI lineage: Eukaryota > Viridiplantae > Streptophyta > Magnoliopsida > Piperales > Aristolochiaceae > Aristolochia > Aristolochia californica. The sequence goes on from NW_027182257.1 coordinate 5,790,170, forward strand.
TAAAAGGCTCAACAAAAAAAATCCAATATGCACTGTCTCAGTCAAAGTATTGTGCAAATCGACAAAAAGTGCCTTGATAATTTCTTCTAATCAAAGATAATCAAAGATACATATATTCTCATAATTTTATAAGATGAAAACATGCATAAGGATATCTCGAAACCACCTCTTAATACCAAAAACCAGTAGCATAAAATTAATAATATTATAAATAAATATTTATCTCTTGATCTTCAATCTTGCTTCATAAGGAGCCTTCAATGAGCAACTTTTAATCATATCTTCATAGATCATAATGGGGATCCTAAATTGGTAGCTTTGAAACCATGTTGAATTTAGGATCCCATGAATAATACCTCGAGCAAAAGGTGAGAGAAAGAAAAAAAAGAAAAAAGAAGAGCTCTCAGGTAGAGAGAGAAGAGAAGAAAAATAAAAGAGAATAAAGAGAGAACACTTCACACGAGAGAAAAGAAAAAAAATAAGAAACTTGCTTGATGAATTCCGAGTTACAATCACCTCTATTTATAGTTGAGGAGGTGATAGAGTCCATGTACATGTAATTTTAGGACTCCTAATTACATTCCAACTAGTACTCTCCGAGATAAACCTATCATGATAAGATTACATTATCTATTTAAGAAACTAATTTAAATCAACAACAAACACCTTCTTTAAGGACGTGAATCAAGCTAGAGAGCCAACTCTTGGTCTTATCTTGTGGGTTCCACATGATCTTCCAACTCATGTAGATAGAGATACTAGCTCGTGGTATCTTTGTGGGTCCCACTTGATCTTCAAATCTTCTATTTAATTCCAACGCATGTTCCTTATCTCTTAGCTAGAGCCACTTTGTATGAGGACTCTTGTTGACACCTCTCAAGATCATGGTGGGCCCCACCAGCTTGTGGGGCCATGGTGGGTTCCACATTGTAACATTTGCCATGAGAAGGGTCCCTGCGGGGGACTTTTGCTCTGTGTCCTTTCTCTCTATGGCCCCTTCACGCCTTGTTGCCATTCCCCTTTTGAGTATGTGGAGTTTTTGGTCCATAATTGGGATTAGATCTAACTTTTGCATAATTTGAGCGAACCTTCTCTCGTTTTCTACCTGTGCCTCTGTGTGTGCATTCAGCCCTCTGATCAACAACTGTCTTAACTCCCCATTGCCCCATGTTATGCAGCTCTGATACCAGTTGTTACGATCCCGGATCTGACATGGCGATTCGTAGGGAAGAAGAAGATAAAGACAAAAATCAAGCTGAAGGGAAGCTTGAAAACCCTAGGTTCCTTGAGGAGAACGCACACCCCTGAGCTCGTTGAGGAGAACTCAAAACCCTTGTTTACGCTAAATCAATACTTGTTTTTTCTCATTACTCTTACCCCTTAAATAGGGTTCACCCTTACAAGGTTCAAGATAAAATATTACAAAAATGCCCCTGTGGGTTATTAAATTTTTAACTGAAATAAAATAAAATAAATTAAAGAAAAATAATTAATTAGACTCTAAATAACTTAATAATGTTATTACGTGCATAACAATGGGTAGTTATGTAGCAGCCGATAACCAATTAAGTAGTAAAAGTCCTTAAGAGAAATAAAGACATATAAGATAATCTACAACATGTTCATCCTTGAATAAGAAAGCTATGCACCAAGTAATAAGTTGAGGATAATCCGAGGTAATAATCCAGGGTAATAATCAAGCCGGAATCAAGCCGGTAGCAGATAGTAGCTTTGATATTGAGTGAGTCAAGCCGAGTAATAGACTGCCAATAATAATTGAACCAAGTGTTGTTTGATAATCAATAAATCAAACAATCTCCAATGTGCTCATCCTTCATACTTCTTATTCTATTCTCCCACTCAAGCTGGGAGATAATGTCAATGATCCCGTCTTGAAGTCAACAAATATTTTGCAAGCTCAAGTGCTAATCAACCTCTTATATGATCAAGTAAAAGAAGGCTACTATCAACAACTTTACTAGCTCAAATATGAAGACAATAGACAAGAAGGGTTCAAATTTCTGATTTTATAAGTTTATGATCAGAAAAATTACTATACTTAACCGAGAATGAATTGATAATGATTCTATCTAATTGTTGTAACTCCCTAAAAAACAAGAACGTTGATCATCCATAGACACTCAGAAATAATTAAGAGATAAGATACAATATAATTTGAATCACGTACAACCACAAACAAGAGAAGAAAACATGCAACAAAAAAACTGCCATGATGCAACAGAAAATATTTTTTTATCCGGGCGATAAGGCGATAAGATTAATGGAAAACAAGATCCATAAACCAAAGCGAAAGGAAAAAAATGATAGATTGATCATCATGTTGATCGTCCACCAAGCAGTAAACAAAACAGAGAAGAAGACGATTCTCAGAATAAGACTCCGTCAGCTTTCTTCAAAATAACAAAGCCTTCATGATGCATAATTCGAGCATGGAAAAATAATTAAAATCTTGAAAGACACTACTCTGATACCATGTTAATTTTTAGGATTTCATAGATCATATTGTTATGCAACCGTTGAGAAAAAAGGAGGAATAATTAGGGTAGTTGATTTTCACACCCTCTCCCTTAATCTTTATTTATAGAGTCCAAAAATACTAATATTATAAGTATGCTCTTTAGCCTATTAAGAGTGAATAAGAAACAAAAAAACATAAACTAATTATATTTATGGCACTCTAACTTATTCATATCTTCCTATACAACTCCTTAACCCTTAAAAAATTGATATGTAGTAGGACCAAGTCATCATCCCATAAGATTTTGATATGTGGCATGACCAAAACCTCATCTAATGAGATTTTGACACGCAACAGGTTCAACTCCTCTTGAAATTTTGATGTAGTTGATGATGTAGATCATTTTATGCTATGTGAAGCCCCTTGGTGGTGTCACATATCACTTATGTGTTAACTCCTTTGCTTGTGCGGCACATAAGTAGCAAGTTCATGTAACTTGATATTGGTGGTGACTTGGTATAATTGGCCTCATCTTAATCATTAATCGGGACTTGATTTCAATAACCAACTAGATTTTGACAGAAATTCAGATCTTAACAATTTAATTGTGCTTTGAGTGTTTGGAACTCCAATTCTGACCATTGATCAATTGGTAGACAAGTTCATTTGAATAGAATCTTTACTCAAGATCAATGATCCTAATTGTTGATCAAGGTCAGAAATTGCGTTTATCAAATATCCATGTCTACAGTATGATAATATATTTTTTTATATTTTATGATTTAATAAATTTTAAGTCATTTTATAATAATTTCATTTATTTACCTGATTATGCAGATAATAAATAGAAAAGGATATATGAAATTATTTATTCTATATATAAATAATATTTTATATTGATATACTATATAAATAGAATAAAATATAAAATAACTTAATTCTATTTTATTTATTATATCATTTACAGTACTAGTTATGGGTTTATTTTATGGGGTATTGTTACCTTTTTACAAGTTCAAATTAGAATTTCCCATTGACTAACTGCTAGATATATATATATATATATATGTATAATTGCAATGTTATTAAAGAGTTAACACTATTCATTTGAAACATGAGGTTCTATAGAAATTATGCAGTCCTTTAGGGACATTTATTTAATTAACCCCTATGAAGTAATATGATTTAACTCAAATGGTGTAAAAAAGGTAGGTCTAACATAGTTTGTGTAGGCCCGCGTAAATGACAAATTTATACGCCAACAAATATCACTTTAATGAGGTATCTTTAGGAGTATAATGTAGAAATATGTAAAGAGCTTTTTACCAAAATACCCAATTTTTAAAACATATTTCGAGAAACAACAAACGCCGTGAACTTATTTTAAAAAATACCCAAATTTGACTGATTCATTGTACATATGTATAATCAAAGGTGACATGTAAACTTTGAATGATTACTACGTCATTGCGTGAGTAGATGGACACATCGACTGCCACGTCACTATTTTGACACATCATCTGTCAGGTAAGATGCAACATCATTAAATGATAAAAATTTGAATAATTTTTTTTAATTTAAAAATTAAATTTATGAATACACTTTTTATTACCTCGAAAAACATCTGATGTTTTTTGTTCGTTCAGAACACTAGAGGGCGAGATTCGGGAAAGTCTCATCGGAGTGTCACACTACCGGCAGTGGATTTCGTGGAAGCAGCAGATGAAGATGAGATCTGCTACGACTTCTTCGTCAGCGTGGGCGCTTTCGTCTGGCAGATCACCGGCTATAGCTTTGGCGAAGAATTACGTAGACTATTCCGTTGTACCAAAGGAGAAATCCGGCAGTCTGAGTAGCGTATTTGAGGCTCTTCAGGCAGACGAAGACGTCGACGGCGGAGAACAGGTGGCTCATCGGGTTAGGCTTCTGTATAATGGATATTTGCAGGGGAGGTTTCACGAATAAAAAGTATATTCATAAATTTGAGTTTTAAATTTAAAAGTTTTTTATTTAAATTTTTATTATTTAATAACACGGCGACACCTAATCAGTCAAAACTTACGTGTTCACCTTTAATTGTACACGTATACAATAGACCTGTCAAAATTAAGTATTTTTTAAAATAAATTCATGGTGTCATCGTTTTTCGAAATTATTTTCGAAATTGGATATTTTAGTAAAAAGCCCATATGCAAAATGCCTGGAGTCAAATTAAGGAAAAGGTTAAAAAAAAAAAAAAACCATTTGTCCAAGGAAAAGAATTGCGTCTTCAGGGATAGTGAAGAAAGCGTGGGGCAGGGAAGAACGCTGGCATCCTACCCGCTGCCCGTGCCCGTTGCCCACGAAAAACTCTCTCACGCTTGTTTTTATCCTGCCTCTTCCAGGCTTACGCAAATGCCTCTTTTGTCGCACCTTGATTCTCTCTCCACGCCAATCCGAAGATCCGATTTCGATCAGTTCTTGTACAATGGGCGCCGCTGGGAGGAATCAAATTCTCATCTTCACCTACGGCACCCTCAAGCATGGATTCTCCAATCATCCCCTCATCCAAGATATGATCCGCACCAACGACGCCGTCTTCATCGGCATCGTGCGCACCGTCGACTGCTACCCCCTCGTATGCGGCCCCTACCGCGTTCCATTCCTCCTTAACCTCCCTGGCTCTGGCAACCGCGTCTCCGGCGAGCTCTACGCCGTCTCCACCGATGCTCTCCATCGCATGGACGAGCTCGAAGGCACCGGCTGCGGCCACTACGAGCGCCTTCTGCTCGAGGTTCGGATGGAGAACGGACAAATTATTCAGGCGCAGGCCTATTACGCGCATCGGAGTTACGCACCGGAGCTCTGGAAAAGGAATGGCGAAAAGGGATTTTGTAGCTACTCGGAGAAAGAGGCTAAAGGGTATGTGAAAAGGAAAGATAGACCGCAGCATTTAACTTTTCTTGAACAGATTCGGATTTTTGTGTCCTCGGAGATTTCAGATTGAGATGAGTGAATTGCACTTGTCTCTCTTTCTTGTTAAGAGTAGGTGGAGAGTTCAGGGAAAAGAAAAAAAAAATCAGAGTCGCGAGTCTGTAATATTAATGGAGTTAAATTCCATAAAAAGATTATGCTTTACTTCTCTCCCGTAGCTTCTTCCCGTTCGTATTTCGTCGTCTGTTTCTGCTTTTCGCCTCAATGATTTTGAACCTTTGATGGTTGATATCGATTCTCTGGCCACCAAATTACGAAATAGAGCGTTCCCAGTTTTCAGGAAATCCTGCAACTCTGCAAGGATGCCGGGGTTAAAGCCCGGTTTGGTTGACGATACCTCGAGTCATGGATCCCTTCAGAATTTTCGAATGTCATGTAGTGCTCCGCAGAAGGTAATTGGCCGAAGAAAAGAATTTCATTTCTTTAAGCAATGAAATGATCTTTCAAAGAAACGCACTTTAACTCGTGAAGACTGTACCCACTGAATATTTTGAGAGCATCTCAGCTTATGCCAGATTCGATGATCAGATAAAACTTTGAGCCACCCAAGGTATCACCTCTGGATCCTATTGACCGTGAAAGTGGGCTGAATCGGCCTGAATCCCAATAACGCATAGTTCAAGCCTTGGAATTTGGAGATTATTATAAACCCAAGAATCTAAAACAAAAAAACACACCAATATACCCTTCACTACAGTCGCAGGAATCATTAATTCATGAATCCGACACCCTAAGCTCCTGACCTAGAGATCCACTCAGATAGCCTTGTTCCCACTTCCCAGAAAGCACCGAGTTTTAATAGCTAATCGGAAATCGTCGATAGTTGGGCGAGAACGTTGACAGCGCGGATTAAGGAAGAATACTCCCCTAGATCAAGGGAATGCCGATTGACATCTTCCCCAGCATATCATCTGCATCTACTTGACAGCAGAAAACGGATTATTAGTTATAAATGACCCTGATGATCGAGCCTTAGCAGTAACATTGCTTACTGGTAACTACTATGAGAATTGTAAATTGCGCTATAGGGGCAAAATGCAAATTTCAGCGTCGTAAAATCTGCAGAAACACAAGTTCGGTGATTCAAGAGGGACAAGGGGTTTCTCTGTCTTTGTTTCCTCAAGTATACAATGCTCCTGCTGTCATCGTTGTTTTCTTATTAGAATCGTCTGCACAAGCTAGTGTTGACAAAGAAGACACATTACTTAGCAAGCAATTCTTGACAATTAAATTTCGAGGGTCACAAGGACCTGTTGATAGTTGACATAATATTCACCCCTGAATCCCTGGTGTGCTTCCTTCGTTTTTTTAAATACAACCTAAGAAGGTACAGAATGGACATCTGCAAAGGAGTTCGTAGTTGGTATCCAAATACCGCTGATTAGACATCCTGTCAGCTTCCTGATTAGAAATAGAACGATTTCAGAATATTGATATTATTTGACGGAAGTCAATCACATCAACCTACCGTTTTATTGCAGGTCATTGGCCCCGTCGACACCCGACAAATAATTGAGCCCGCGATTCTTCTGATTCGAGTAAATCCATTGAGCTGCACTGGAACACATAGGTTGGTATAATTTCAGGCTTATTCCTGTCCTTTCTCTTTCTGTAAGGTCAGTTTTAACTCTCCGTCGAGATATCAGAAGGGCAAAAGACAAGTGATTAAAAATAGCTGAGGGATTTAAGCAATTGAGAAAAGCTCCAGGAAATATTTGATTGATGGATTCAGTCATGACATTTCTTCCAGGACGGTAGTTTAGTTTATTTTCAAAAAATTTGCTGCCTAGTCAGTGTATTAAAAAATTGTTAACCTGTTTCAATGGTAAGAAAAATAGTTTATTTTTCCAATGTTAAGTACACATGAATTTATAGTATTTTCCCTGATAAGACTTAGAACGCAGACACTTAAATTTACTTTTTGGTCTGTCTTTTCCTATAGCTTCTGATGCAATATCTTTACAGATACCTGGCAATAATAATTGCAAATAACGTACCAAAAAGTTTCATTTCAAGTAGTAAATCAAATTCCAAAACAATCCAATGTTAAGGCTTGATTGTTGAGAAGGTGAAATAAATCCATATCCACAGAATTATCTATTGCTGTGTGCAGCCGTCGTTATTTGACAAAATTGTTACAATCAGTCATTCACAAAACAAGGCCATTGAATTGAAAGCTTCCTGCTCTAATAAAACAATGTCAACATCAATGCCGATAGATTACAAACACCCTCGTACCAATAATACACTATGATTCATTCCTTCAAAGGTGAGAAATAAGTCTTAAACGTGATGGTTTTGAGAAAACCTGAACTGGAAGCAAGGTATAAGTGGCATATTTTCACCTACTGATCCATGAAATCATTTTTTCCCATCAGATGTTGTGCCCTGCACAAATAAAACATAAATTTCAGTGGTAAAGTTTCCTGTTGCGGTGTGCAATAGAATGGTATACCAAAACATCCTGGGAGCACCATAGATATTGCACAAAAAAAAAAAAAAAAAAAAAGGTTCATTATTAACTTTGTGGACACTGCATGCAGATACGGTGCCCAATAAACACTGATGCTTAGAGATATCGGTCCTCGAGCCCTAAATGAGCATGCTTCAGGGCTCCATGAACAAAAAGAACGCTTACTGTTTTCTCAATAACCAGTTGGTGTAGATCCCTTTTAGCCCAACTAATACATGGAACACCACACACAACCCATAAATCACACGAGTTCCATTGAATTTCCAGATCAAATATTTTAGTGCTCAACCAACATGAGGTACTACGACCTACAGAAATAGATATGATAAAAATAATAAGATTAAGGCAAATTACCAAACTGAAACATGATTCATTCCAAGACCATTGCAAGTTAGTATCATTCCTTTGAAACGAGAAAGGTACTCCTGTATTCAACATGTAAAGAACATCAAGTAAAATACAAACTATAAAATTTTGAACATTGAAGTTGTATAATGCAAAGACAAGAGGGCAATCAGACATTTAAAACAATACTTGATTCGCAGCACAGAGCTCCTTACCCTCAATGTGTATTTGTCTATCTCATAATTGCCCATTACATCATAATCAAGACGTTTAGCTGGATCACTCAAAACTGAAAAAACCAAAGACAGGTAAATACATCAATGGCACATTATGGCTGGCAGTTTGAAAATGGTTTAATGCTAACTTTCTTGACATTTTCATTTTGTTTTCTAATCCCATTTTTTATTTCTGCAATCTTTCCTCATCTAGTTTTGGGTTAAAGTCAACTACCAAATTGATGATTACTTGATATCTCCTCAAGTAAGCCCTCTCAAGAAGTGACTAAATAATTCCAAAGAGCATCAAATGTTGACCTAAGTTGACCCACATCCCGTATTTTGATGATAAAAAAACTCAACCTATTTGAGTTGATGTTTGTAATTCAAACATTTCAGACGCATTTCCTTCGAGAGATAAAATCAAGATCTTGAAGAAGAATCGACAAAATCATCACAAGACCTCGTGCTAAAACAACATGTCAAGTCATCTTGAAGAAGCCTACAAAGAAGCTCGAAATTTTGAAGAACAACAAAGAAAAATCTCAAAAACTCTATCTTTGTAAGAGGATAGCCAACTAATATATCATTCTTAAGGTATATGTGAGCATTGGAGCTTTAAGACATGCAATTCTTTTAAAACCATGTTTTAACAATGCATACAAATGTTTTGAAACTTTAGTTCCCTTAGAAAGGCCTAAATTATGCTTAGAAATCAATTTTGCATGTTGGCAGTCGGCATGATCGATCATTCTGCAAAGGTTTGATCCATCATCTGGAATGTAACCTGGCAAACTTTATAAAGTATGATTGACCATCCTACATAAGCATAATCGATCGTACAAAATACTACAAGGTAGGAATTATAAAGCATGAACGATCAGCCTGAACTAGTATTGATCAATCAACCTGAACTAGCATGATCGATCATACAGAATATTGTCTGGCCAGTTCAATAAAGCACGATCCATCAATTGATGAGGTATGATCGATCAACGAGTTTTAAGGTCTAAAACTTGTTGATTGATGCCATCCTTCGTTAATCATTTGGGTTTAGAAAACTCAAAAAATATAGCCATTATATATGGTTGATTGATCATACCTTTTCGTGGATAGAGGTCGATACTTTCGCAACTTTTTTAAAACGGTCAAAAAACAACTATTTTGGCTAAGAATCTTATAAATAGGCTTCCAAACTCATTGGAGAGCAACTAAACATTTATTGGTATACCAAAGCTTTCACAAAAGATATTCACATGTGAAATTTTACTTTTACCCTCCTTTTTAAAAGAAATGAATCTGCCCAAATACTTCAATTTCTCTCAAATATCTTTGGCATTCCTAGTTGAATCAAAGCTACTCATACTTCATTTAAGTGCTCTAAGGATTAAAAGTTTGGATCTCTCTAGGAGAAGGAAGAGATAGAAGGTGCAAGTTCTTTATTTTCTTTTTGTAATCTTTCTTTTGAAAGAGGTTTTCTTGAACCATAAATCTAGAAGAGGAGTGTTCGTTAGAGTCGGATTCTTGTTAAAAGATCTCTTAGTAAATATTTGAATTGTGTAATAGGGTATTACATTTGACTTAAAGAGAGTCAGAATCTCTTTACATGTAATTTCATCTAATAGAACATATTAGCGAAATTTTGCCAAGTAAAGGTTCTTGGCCGTGATCAACACTATGGAAACATCAAAAACAATAAAAAATTATCTCCATTGTGGTGTGTGCATTTAACTCAAGTATTTTAAATTAGTTTGCCCATTTAGTACTCGGATTGTTATTTGTTATCATCAACTCACCCCCCCTCTTGAGAAACCACTTGGGCCAATAATTGGTCCCAAAGCAGGCCTAACCTTCGAAATCCAAACTCTACCTAATTTCATTCTAGCAATTTCATGGCATCTCAAGACAAAATGTTCCTTCCCAAAGGACAATCTGCCAATTGTCCTTCAATATTTAATAGATTAAATTATGCGCATTGGAAGGTAAGAATGAAATTCTTCCTTCAATCCATAGATTAGGACATTTGGCATTTTACAAAGAATGGACCATTTGAACCACTAAAGATGGTTTATGGGAATTTAGTCTCCAAAGAAGATGGAAAACTCATTAGGGATAAGGAGAAACTCAGAACAAACTCCAAGGCCATCAAACTTTTCCTATTGGCCTCAACACCAAATACTTTCAACTAACAAGACACCAAATGAAATTTGGGACAAGCTGGAACTGACCCATAAAAGGACTACAAGGGTCAAGGACTTTAGAATCCACCTCTTGGTAGCCCAATACAATGAATTCAAATGAAAATAGGTAAATCTTAACTGACATAAACTTTAGGTTTACTCATATCATCAACGAGTCAAACATCCTTGAGGAAGAAATTTCTTTTTATAGACACAATGACAAGCTTCTCACGGTACTTTCAAAATCATAGGACATGAGGCAAACCGCAATTCTTGATAAGGCTAACTTTAGGTTCATGAGCTCGAAGGAGTTGTTAGGTATTCTCTTAGCATATGAGATGGAACCGGAAGAAAAGGAAGAAAAACAAATTATGATAAAAATTTTGCTCTCAAGGCAAAATCATGGTGAGGACAGCTTTGGTTAAATGAACTTCATTACTAAACATCTACAAAGAATGTATAGGAAGAAAAAATTTAGAAAAGGCCAATACAAAGACAATAAAGATAAATCTTTTAAAACCACTGATGTTTGCTGTGAGTGTAGTAAGACGGGGCATAGAAGGAACAAGTGCCCAAATCTTAAAAAACATTCCCCATACATAAGCAAGGACCCAAAAAGCAATAAGAAGAAAGTACTAATCTCAGGGATGCAGTAGAAGAATCCAACCACTCTGAATAAGAAAAAAGTGATGTGGGACTCATGGCCATTGAAGAGGATGACACCACTTCGGAAGAGGTAAGTGATTCGAATTTATGAAAATAAGCTCGAACAATTACTTGAGAAATCTACGTAGCTTAAACAAATAAAAATAAAAAACATAATGCCAAAAAGCTTGAGCTACCCAAACTCAACAGTGAATATTTTAAAAGAAGCAAATAAAAGCCATATGGAAAATACTTTAAGACAACAAGATATGATTGATAAATTGTCTTGTGAAAGATTAGAAAATTTTCATGCCCACAAGCATGAAATAGCCAAACTCAAGAGTGAATTGGCTGCTTTAAAAGAAGTAAATGAAAGCCATACGACAAATTTTAAGACAACAAGATGTGATTGATAAATTGTCTTGTGATAGATTAGAATGAAAAGAAAGACATTGAAGTAGAGCAAAACCTCAAAGCCTCATTCATTCACAAAAATGTACCTAATAGGAGAAGTAAAAACAAACATGAGCAAAAATTTCTCCTCTACCTCATACTAGGTATTATTATTGCAACTAATTAGGCCACTATGCTCATATTCGCAAAATAAAAAATGATTATGGCATTAGACAAAAGTGGGTACCTAAATCGAATGAAAACATTTAGGTAACCCAAAAATCCAAGGACAAACAAATTTGGAAGCGCAAAGAAATTATAGGAGCTAATGGTGTCCCAAAGGGACCCAAAATTAATTGGGACCTCGAACAGATGATCTCTTTTCTTACTTGTAGGTATGTCTTCGTGCCAGGATTTGATAACGGGGGCGAAGGCACATGGACCATTGATAAAAAGAAATTTGTGGAACTTACACCAAAGGGACGGTGGTCAAGTCACTTTTTGAGATAATATCAAAGGTACCATAAAAAGAATCGGCAAAGTAACTTATTTATATCCGTTGTATATTATATTGAAGGGCCAATGCATGATTGTTAAGTATAAGTCAATTTTGGGACAAAGGGAACATAGTTGCATTTAAAAACGACAAATGCATTCTAAAAAATGAGAATGATAAAATTTTGCAAGAGGATCATAGGAACAAAATTTTATATATTATCAATATTGTTGATTAACCTCTACTAGTGCTATATGTTTGGGTGCTAGCATAGATGAATCTTGTTTATGGTACAAGCGACTAGGACATGTAGGAATGAACTCATTAAACAAACTAACAAAGAAAAATTTAGTAAGGGGACTACCAAACCAGCAATTCATGAGAAAAAAGCCTTGTGATACTTGTCAACATGGAAAGCAACATAAAAACCTCATTTAAATCCACAAATGTAGTCTCGACTACAAGACTACTTCAGCTAAACCATATGGATTTAGTTGGACCTACTTGTACCTTATGCCTAAACGGTAAACGCCACACCTCAATGGTTGTAGATGAATACTCTAGGTTCACATGGATTAGACTTTCTAATTAACAAGGATGATGCATTTCTTTCTTTGACTATATGAGAAAATGCAAAAAGAACAAAGTTGTAGCATTATCAAAATTAGGAGTGACCGTAGAGGAAAATTTGAAAACTCACATTTTGAGGAATATTACACTCAACACAATTAAGACCATACCTTCTTAACTCCTAAAAATCCTCAACAAAATGGTGTTGTTGAGAGGAAAAATAGAACTTTAATTGAAATGTCGAGGACTATGCTCCATCTATACGATTTGCCTCAGAAATTTTGGGTAGAGGCGGTAAATACAACTTGCTACATTATAAACTGAATAAGCATTAGACCCCTTCTCAACAAAACTCCTTATGAGTTATATATAGGTATCCTTCCCAACATATCGTAATTTAGAACCTTTGGATGCAAGGTATTCATAGTCAAAGAACCACAGAAAAGATTAGGGAAGTTTGACTCAAGGGCTGATATAAGAATTTTCCTGGAAAAGAGAAATACTTCATTAACTTGTTTAATTGTAATTGGATGCTACTTGTTTCCTCTATTATCAATCGCCTCTATTGATAATAGAGGAAACAAGTAGCATCCAATTACAATTAAACAAGTTAATGAAGTATTTCTCTTTTCCAGGAAAATTCTTATATCAGCCCTATCAATAGCCTCTATTGATAATAGAGGAAACAAGTAGCATCCAATTACAATTAAACTACCTTTGTCCCAGTTACACGTAAAGTTAAACACTAAAAAATAAGTCCTAGAACAATTGAACAAGTAAACATAAATAGAAGACTAACATAACTAAAATACCTTTAACTGAGATTATTCTGTGAGATTCCACCATATTAATTTTGGCTTTGTGAGAGTCATGTAAGACTCTTTCATATCTACTCTTCAACACTTCTCCCTCAAACTGGAGTTTATAACTTCAAATTACAATGAATATGATCTTTTGCACTCCCCCTTTCTTGAATATTTTGGTCACATAAAATTACCACAACATGTGAAAAAAACACCTCTTTCTTATACTTCTTCTACTTCTCTCCCCTCAAGCTGGGGATAAAAAGAACGTATAAACCCAACTTGGACAAAATACAATGATGGAAAAGAAAATCAATTCTAGCCATACGACAAAGCTCCATACACCAATCAAAATGTCATAGTCTAAAACACACTCCGCTCAATTTTAAAGGCGAAAAATTGGCCCAACTTTGGGGCTTAATAAAGAGACTACTCACTTTTTAAGGGTAGCTCAAACACAAATCACCTCTTGGGTGAAGAATAAAAGACGACTCAAGTGGGATGTTGAGCACACTCCTTTACTTTTTAGGTAGTGGGTCTAGGCATTGCTCTGAAGTGATGAAAACACAAGAAGATAAACTGAAGAAATACTAAAGGAAAACAACTTTAACCGAAAGGAGGCAACTATGCAACACTCAAACTTCCCAAGTGACCTTTTTTTTTAAAACTAGGGGAAGACTACAATGGTATAACTTAATAAATTTGACCAAGAATAACTTTTTTTGGGTGACCACAATGTTTTGGAGTTAACTATGCGGAAGATACACAGCCAAGTAACAAAAATGCAAAACTTGAAAACAACATCGAAGCATGAAATTTTTGCATACCTTGAACGAGCATATCATGAAGTGATTAATTCTAACAAAAAAATCTCTAATTAGAAGAGAAATTTTTCAAAAAAATTCGGATTTTTAGGAGAAAATGAAACTCAATTCACGTTATACATGCAGGGATATTAAGAGAGAACATTGGAAAAAAAAAAGATTTTTGGCAAAATTGTCCTTTGGTACTTCTGATATCAATATCTTAAAAAATATAGCTCAGAATCACAAAAGGTTTGTTGCTCAAAAAATAAGACTCAAAGAGCTTTACTTTGATACCTAATTTGACATAAAAAGATTCGTTCTTGAATCTTTTATGACATCTTGATTTTCTTCATTCTGTAGTTTACCCTTGCCGACTCTAATGCGAATATCTTCATATATATATAGATTAGATTGGCATGAAATTTTCTCCTTTTGAACTAGACTTCGATACCTTTCATCCAAGTATAACATTTCTTTATAAAATATACTTCTTTTGAGAAAAAAAATCTGATAGATTTCAGACTCTGTCATCTGGCCGAACTAAGTACTCTTTCTTCTTTGGCCAACATGACCATTGACTCTTCTGAGATCGATATCTTCCTCTAGAAAACTCAGATTGAGAATTGGTTGAATAGATAAAAAAATAGATTTACAGGTTTTTCCTTCGATATATAATTCTTCATATAAAGTCTCATTCTTGATGGCATAAAACGGCTCGAAAGTTAAAGTTTTTTGTTGCTACTCGAACCTCTCTTACAGTCTAACCTTTGCTGGTTCAAATATTGATTTCTCTTTATAGAAAACTTCGATTGCCAAAATTATTTTTGCGTTGGAAATTAGACTCGAAGATCTAAACCTCTAGAGATGATAGATTAGAAAAGGATCACATTATCTTTGTGGGTTGACCGAGTCAACTATCATAACCCGCTCTGATACCATGTTGAATTTATGGAAAAGAGAAATACTTTACTAACTTGTTGTAATTTGAGTGCATAAGTCTCTATTTATAATAGAGGAAACAAGTCGAATCCAATAAAAATTAAACTACTATTGTCCCAGTTATACCCAAAGTTAAACACTAAAAGATAAGTCCTAGAACAATTGAACAACTGAACATAAATAGAAGACTAACATAACTAAAACACGTTTAACTGAAACTCTTCTATGAGACCTCGTGTGAGACTCCTCCATATTAATTCTAACTTTGTGAGACTTCTTACTGTGAGAGTCATGTAAGATTCTTTTATATCTGCTCTTCATCATTATTCATCTCATAACAAAGGTGATAGAATTTATAACAAAACATCTATGAGGATTGAGGAGTCCATACATGTTGAATTTAATGAGTCAGATTTACCAAATGCAACACCAACTCCAATTTTTCATAATGAAGAGGAAACTCTTCTTGAATCATCAGAGTTCCCAATCTCAATACCAAAATCTCGATAACAACCCACAAGACAAAGATAACCAAGAGGAACCTCCTAAAAAGTTGAAGAACTTTAAGTTCATGGGTAATCATCCTTTAGAATAAATAATTGGTAACCAAATGGCTAAAATTGAAACAAGAAGATCAACTCATGAATATATGGCAAATAGTGTCTTTGTCTCTCAATTAGAGACCAAATTTTGTGCTAAAACTAAAAAAGACGATTTTTGGATAACGACAATGCAAGAAGAGCTAAACAAATTCAAAAGAAATCAAGTTTGGACTTTACCTAGACCCCAAAATCAAAAAATAATTGGCGAAAAAATGGGTCTTTAGGAACAAAGCCGATGAAGCAAATAGAATTATAAGAAACAATACTAGGCTAGTTGCCAACGGATACAACCAAGAAGAAGGAATTGATTTTGAAGAAACTTATGCACCTGTAGCAACGCCAAAAGTAATTAGAATATTATTAGCCTATGTTTATCACAAAAACTTCAAATTATACCAAATGGATGTTAAAATTGCATTTTTTAGTGGGTACCTACAAGAGGAAGTTTATGTAGTATGCCCGAAGGATTTGAGGATACTAGAAAACAAAACCACATATACAAATTGCATAAAACATTATATGGTTTGAAGCAAGCTCCTAGAGCTTGGTATGAGAGACTTAGTGAATTCTAAGGATAAAGGGTCATAAGATAGGTAGTGTAAATAAAACATTATTTACTAGAGACATGATGAAAACTTGATCATAATCCAAATTTATGTTGATGATATCATTTTGGCTCAACCAACACCTCAATATGCGAAGAATTTACTGAAGTAATAAAAATGAATTTGAAATGAGTTTTATGGGCGAACCCATATTTTTTCTTGGATTTCAAGTAATGTAAACTAAAAATTGAACTTTTATAAATCAATCCAAATACACAAAAGGGTTGCTTAAAAGATACAATCTAGAAAATATACCTAGTGGTAGCTACTAATTACTTGAAAATATACTTGTGACTTGGTTCCCTAGCAAACAACATTCCATTGCTACCACTGAAGCTAAATACATAGCGTCTAAATGTTGTTGTGCACAAAACAATAACTATAAGATTATGATCTTGAGCAAGTTGGAATGCCTATCTATTGTGACAACATAAAGTGTTATTAGTCGAAGTAAGAATCCGGTTCACCACTCTCAATCAAAGTATATTGAAATAAGACATCATCTCATACGAAAGCTGGTTCAGACCAATGTAATTAAAGTGGAATATTTAGCTACAATGAGTGTCATTTTTTCACAATGACCCAAATGAGTAGGCATGTAAAAATGTTCTTGGATAGAAGTACGGTTGAATCCACCAAACCTGATTTGGAGCTATGTAGAAGGGAGATTCCTACCTTTGATGAGGAATTTGCTCCATAGGCAATCATCTTGGAGGGGAAAGTATTTACCCAAATCTTTTCGAGGTATTTTGCACAAACCTTGAACTGGAAGAGTTCAGTAATAGAGAGCTCAAGTTCACCTTGTATATGCAAATAGTGTTCATCTCTCTCACGGTCAATGAACTCAATGAGCTTTTGGGTACTCAGAAAGATAGCCTAAAACTTTATGTAAATGAAAGTTGGCCTACAGACCTATGAGATGATTGCCCTCAGTTACTCACCGATGCCATCGACCTAGTTTTTGGGCAGACTATGGGGAATCCTTATGAAATTAGGATTAAGAACTTGAGTATGGAGTTAAGACTCTTCATGAAAATAGTTAATGAACTCAATGAGCTTTTGGGTACTCTAAAAGATGGCCTAAAACTTTATGTAAAGGAAAGTTGGCTTACAGACCTAGGAGATGATTGCCCTCAGTCACTCACTGATGCCATCAACCTAGTTTTTGGGCAGACTATAGGGAGTCCTTATGAAATTAGGATTAAGAACTTGAGTATGGAGTTGAGACTCTTCATGAAAATAGTTACCCATATCCTTAATACCTGGGAAGGAACACTCTCAAGGTTGACCACCTCAGACATCTTTTTGCCAAGGGGATTGACCTAAAAAGTGGAAATTGTCTTCACCTACTTCATACTACACTGGATGGTCACCGTGGCAAACAATGTAAGAACTGATGGTCTTCCTTTTAGATAGACCATCACTCTCAATTTAGAGCATCATGGTGTAGCCCTAAAGCGAGAGGAAGCCATTATATTTGCCAAGAAATTGACCGTTAGAGAATTCAAGGTGAGCAATTTCGACTTTGAAAAGGTTAGAGGGAGATGGATTTCCAAGCACACTAAGGGCAAAGACTCCCAAGACGAAGAGTACTCAACTGATCTACCAAGCTGAACAATATGCATTTGTAAAGAGGAAGAGAAGTGAAGAGTCCTCTAGTTCAGACTGATTGATGCCACTTGAGGATGATGTGGCTAACGTCAAGAAAGCCTTAGTCAATATCAAAGCAGCCCAAATCGAACTCAAGGAGATTAAAGACCTCCTTTACTCCATTGTTGATTACCCCTCTCCATCACCTCCACCTCCACCTCCACCTCCACCCATGGTGTAGTGTCTTGGACTCCACCTAGTCCTATTTTGACCAAGGATGGCCGAACTCATTGTATTTTTTTTGTAATTACAGTTGGTGTCTATTTTGCTCATTGTACTCATTATACTCATTTTGAATTAATCAAAATGCAATCCATTTTATTTGCTGATCTTTGTGTTTAACTTATTTATTCATCAATAAAAGGGGGAGAAAATCTTGAAATTAGAAAATTGCTTAAAGAGAAGCACTAAAAACTATGCATAAAATTGAATGCACATATTCAAGGGGAGTAATTTAAACTATGCATGGAAAAATTTATAGGACTAATTTCAATCTCTACAAGTTAGGTTTTATCATTATTTCTTAACCTATTTGAGCTGATGTTTGTAATTCAAGAATTTCATATGCATTTCCTTGAGAGACACAAAATCAAGGTTTATGAGGAAGAATTGGTGGTAAAACAAAATGTAAAGTTATCTTAAAAAAGCACCCAAGAAGAAACTTGAAGATTTGAAGAACT
Source organism: Aristolochia californica (assembly GCF_029961685.1). Lineage (NCBI taxonomy): Eukaryota > Viridiplantae > Streptophyta > Magnoliopsida > Piperales > Aristolochiaceae > Aristolochia > Aristolochia californica. Next base: position 5,809,024 of record NW_027182257.1, read on the forward strand.
AGAGTTGAGACACAAAAAACCCTAAAAAATCTAGCTTTGTAAGAGGATAGTCAACCAATATTTCAATCCTAAGGACTATGTGAGCATAGGAACTTTAGACCATGGAATTCTTCTAAAACAATGTATTAACGATGCATACAAATGTTTTTAAAACTTTAATTCCCTCAGAAAGACCTAAATTACGCTTAGAAATAATTTTGTACATATACAGAAGGCATGATTGATCATCCTACAAAGGCTTGATCGATCATCCAAAATGCAACCTAGCGGGCTTTATAAAGCATGACATAATCCAACATATAGAGTAGGACTTATAATGTATGATCAAACATCTTCGACTGGTATGATCAATCATACAGAACACTACCTGGCCAGTTCTACAAAGCATGATCCATCAATCTATGAGGCAATGATTGATTTGTAAAAGATTGAAAACTTATTGATTGATGCATTGATCGATCATTGGGCATAGGAAACTCAAAAAATATAACCGCTATACATAGTTGATCGATCATACATTTTCATTGATTGATCAACACTTTTTGCAATTTTTTGAAAACAGTAAAAAAATGGTTATTTTGGCTAGAAATCTAATGAATAGGCTTCCAAGCTCGTCGGATAGTAATAATTAAGCATTTATAAGCATACCACTTGAAATTCTAATCTTACCCTTTCTTTATAAAAAAAAAGGCCCAATTTGTCCAAATACATCAATTTCTCTCAAATCTCTTGGTTGAATCAAAACTCCACATACTTCATTCACATGATTTAAGGATTGGAAGCTTGGATCCTCTAGGAGAAGGTTTTTTCTGTTAAAATAAAGTATAAGCTTTTCATTTTCCTTTTATATTCTCACATTTTTTAAAAAGGTTTTCTAGAACCTTAAATCTAGAAGGGCTTATAGAACCTTAAATCTACAAGGATTTCTAGAACCTTAAATCTACAAGGAGAGTGCCCTCTAGAGCCTGAATCTAGTTGTAAGAAGATCTCTTGGGAGATATTTGAATTGTGTAATGGGGTATTACACTTGGCTTAAAGAGAGCTAGAATCTTTTTACATATAATTTAAGCTAATGGAGCATATTAGTAAAACTGTTCCAAGTAAGGGTTCTCAGGCAGTGATTACCACTAGAGGAACATTAAAAAAAAAAAAAAAACTTGATCTCTTTTGTGGTGTGTGCATTTGACTCAAGTATTTTAAATCACTTTGCATATTTAGCACTCAAATTTTTACTTCTTATCCTCAATCCTCCTCCTCCAACCCCCCCCCCCCGATTGAGAGAGAGAGAGAGAGAGAGAAGCCGCCTAGGCCAACATCTATGATAGGCATGTTACTAAAAGAAAAAGACTGATAAAGTGAACATAGAAATCTTCAAAACTCATGTAAACAAGTTTTTTATCCATAATTTCAATGAATTACCTTTATATGCTTCATTGATTTCTTGGAATTTTGTAGTAACATTGTTGTCGCCCTTATGTTTATCAGGATGCCACTTCTACAAATAAAACATAATGGTTGTTAATATGTTTCTTCAACTTCTTTTTATGGATGGATAGCTGCTTAAAGTGAACAGAGAACCCAAAAAGTTATACACTAACCAATGCAAGTCTTCGATAGCTTGATCTGATAGTCTCCTCTGTTGCATCATAATCTACCTCCAGCACTTTGTAGTAATCCTTTTAAAAATAAAAATTCCAACGGCCAAGTTAGATTTAAGTTTCTGTCTTAATCACATATGAAGCAGCAAAATAGTCTAAAAATGTAAGTATATATTCATTACGTACGATATCTACTAATGATGAGAAGATATAGTGTGATCTCTTTCCAATCAACACAGAGGAGATTATACTCTAAACTATGTGAGAAAAGCAAAATCCTCATACGAGTAGCATTCATTTAACATTCTTTTATTTTATTTTATTTTATTTTTATTTTTGAAAAAGGGCGAATTTTATTCCAGACCCAAAAGGAAAGAGAACAAAATTCTTAGATGAAGTAGCGAGACAGAAAAAGTCAAAATAATTCCCATGGAAACGCGGATGATAGAGAATGTGAATTATTTAGAGAGCAACGGAACCCTAAAAAATTGAGACTGAATTAATCGTCACAACATGCGAGAAGCACTCAGCAAATGAAAGAGGCAAGATTGTGCTTTGTGATTAAAGAAACAAACCTTCTTAGTCTCCTCCCCTCCGTCCATCTATCAACAACCGCCGCAGGCGTGGAGTCTGCTTCATTGAGAAAGAGCCGGAGAGCGGAGGACAAGAACAGGGAGGACGCGAAACAGAGCGATTCGAAGAATGGAACGACTTCGCCCCTCCTAGAAGTCGGCTGTCTAACGAGTGATGCTTTTGGACTACCCAATTCGCTAAACAGCACAACGCCGGCTCCCTGCCACAATGATTTTGAGATAATTTTCAGACTCCACATGGCACGTGTATTGCACGTGATGCGTAAAAGCTAGGGAATAACGTTTGCGGGCCTTATCTACTCTAATGCTATAACGGCTGACACGTGGCTTATTGCATCAATTGTAGTGTGGTCTTATATCCAAGGTTTCCAACGAAGGACAATATAATGTAATAATATCTATAAAAATAACATAAAAAACGGAAACGTCATAAAAACTTGAAAATACAAGAAATCTAAGGGAAATACTTAAGAAATTTTGATTTATATATTTAATTTTTTAAAATAATTTTATTTAATTGAAAATAACTTGCACATTAACTTTTATTAAAAATTTCTGAAAATTACATATTATTATTTATTATTTAGTATTTTAAATAGAAGCAATTTCAAAATTAGAAATCATTAAAAAAACTTTTTTGTTTATTAAAAATCCTAAAAATAACAACTAGACCAAGTTGAAATTTGTAGTGTGAAGGTGTGCTACTAAGACAAGTTAAAAACAAAAAAAGATAATAATACAAGCAATCAATCATATATTATAAGTAGGTATAGTAAATATGATTTTATTACACAATTACCTCTAGGTATATGTTAGTTTAATCTCTAATTTAGTAACAATTAAAATACCTCTCTAACAATAATAATATAAATAACTAGTAAATATGGATTTCAAATTTAAAACTAAGTACTTAATCTATATTTTAAGTGGCTGTTGATTTTTAGGACTCCATGGATTAACTCAAGGAGAAAAAGGAAGATGGGCATGTTGGGGAGAAGACAGGAGGAAGAAAGTGGTTATGGACTTGATATGAACCACGTCAACACGTGACAAACCCGATACCAAATCTGAAAATTGACCCCAAGTGTTATAGTCCCTAGTCATGGATCGAGTAACTCGGCGTGGGATTTCAGAATCCAGCACTGTAAGTGAGTTGCTGACCTCGTTAAGGAAGAAGAAAAATTCTTTCTTTGTGTTGATCTCAGATTGAAGGAAATGAACTCTCTTTATGAGGCTATTATGCTACTTTAGGGTAACGACAAAGAGCCCTTACTACTGCTGCTCGGATAGGAGAAGAAAGACTCCTCCTTTGATCACGAAAAAGTTGGTTTGGAACCCTCTTGGTTGCTGCTCGTGATAAGGCTGGAAAGCTCCTATCTTGTATAACTTTTGGATCACGTATTAGAGGATCCTTACCTTCTTCTTGCTGGTTTTGATGCTTCAATTCCGTGCACCAGTGCTGCTCGTGATAAGAGGATGTAGAATCCTCACTTCTTGCTCGGAAAGGAGGGTAGAATCCCTCTCTTGTTGCTGATGATGAAAAGGAGGCTGAAGCCTCTCTTTGAACTCAAAAAAGGGCCAACAATTCCCCTCTTTGCCTCGGTATAGATCAATGGAAAACAATAATCAAAGATGAGAGAAAGATATTCAGATTCTAAGGGAACCTGGACCTAGAGCTTATCAAGGAGAACTCCAAACCTTGTTTACCTAATTCAATGTTTCCCTTTTCTCATTCCTTTGCCCCCTAAGTAGGCTTGACGTCCCCCCTAGTTTTAGGGTTAAATATTAAAATTCTGCCTCTATGGCAATTTAACTTAAATAATGAATAAAAAACGAATTTAAAACAATGTGGAAAGAAAACTATTAACTCTGTAACTTAGTGCACTTCCGTTGTATGACTCGGTTATTCAGATTCTAAGGGAACCTGGACCTAGAGCTCATCAAGGAGACCTCCAAACCCTAGAGCTCATCAAGGAGAACTCCAAACCCTGTTTACCTAATTCAATGTTTCCCTTTTCTCATTCCTTTGCCCCCTAAGTAGGCTTGACGTCCCCCCTAGTTTTAGGGTTAAATATTAAAATTCTGCCTCTATGGCAATTTAACTTAAATAATGAATAAAAAACGAATTTAAAATAATGTGGAAAGAAAACTATTAACTCTGTAACTCAGTGCACTTCTGTTGTATGACTCGGTTAGCTATTGAGTCCACAAAATCTACCTCCCCTTGGAGAAAAAGTTTGTCCTCAAGCTCGTAAGATGGGTAGACCTATTTGAAGATGTCCAATCGCTCCCATGTAGCTATTTCAGGTTCTATAGTTGTCAAGTGGATTAGAATCTCCCACTGGTTATTGATCAAACGGGCAAGTAACATCGCAGCTGGTGTAAGAATGACTTGTCCGTCGTCCACTTGAGGAAGGAACGGAGCGGATGTAGGCGATGACCCCGTATATGGTTTTAGGAGGGAGACATGAAACACATCATGTAGCTTGGCTGTGGCTGGCAGTTGTAGTTGATAGGCTACTGGCCCCACGCGTCGAATAATGGAGAAAGGTCCCAAATACTTGGGGGAGAGCTTATGGCGTGGTGGTCCCGCAAGGGACTACTGGCGGTATGGTTGTAGGTGTAACCAAATATAGTCCCCTACCTCGTACAAGACGTCTCAGTGTCCCTTGTCGTAGCCATCTTTCATGAGAACCTGAGCTCGCCGTAGGCGTTCTACAATATTCTATAACACCTGGTTGCGATCCATGAGTGCCTAATCAATGGCATCCACGTGTGTGGACCTTGGAGTATAATAAAGAAGGCGAGGGGGATCCCGGCCATAAAGAGCCCTAAAAGGAGTGGAACGAAGTGTTGTAATAGTATTCAGCCCACGGTAACCAATGAACCCATTGCTTCATACGATTGCCCACAAGGCACCGTAAATATATTTTGGTGGTGCGGTTAACACCCTTGGTTTGACCATCTGTCTGAGGATGATATGCGGAGGAGAATTTCAATTTCGAGCCGCTTAGACGAAAAAGTTCCCACCAGAAAGTGCTGGTGAATACCGCGTCCCGATCACTGACATTAGATTCTGGAATGCCATGTAATTGGACAATATGCTCTAGGAAAGTCTGTGCAACCCGTGATGCTGTATATGGATGAGCCATAGGAATAAAATGTGCATACTTGGAGAATCAATCGACCACCAAAAATAGTACTGATTTTCCAGCTGACTGTGGAAGACCTCAACAAAGTCCATCGAAATATCGGCCCATACCTGTGTAGGGAGGGCAAGAGCTTGTAGAAGACCTACTGGACTTAAGTGGTCGACTTTGTTGTATTGACATACCTAACATGCTGAGACATATTTCGCAATGAAGGTCTTCATGGCTTGCCAATAAAAATATGCTCAAATACTTTGAAAAGTTTTCTGAATACATTCATGTGTGTTGTCTTTGTATGCAGAGAGGATGGCTGGAATCAACTCAGAAGTATGGGGAAGATAAATTTGTTGTTTGTAGCAAATAAGTGAATCATGGATGGACCACTTAGACTCCATTGTCCCCTCTGTAATTTTTCTATATAGCTCTTGTAGTACTAGAAGAGTGGATTGGCTTCTCTCACCCAATCTAGGATGAGGAAACGAGGCTAGCTGATTGCATATATATAAGCTACTGATGTTCAAAACGCCGTGACAAGGCATTCACTGCCTTGTTTAATCTCTTGGAACGGTACTCCACCGAAAAGTCAAATCCCATCAACTTATTGATCCAATGCTACTGTGGCAAAGTCGTGAGACATTGTTCAAGTAAGAATTTAAGGCTATAGTGATTAGTACGGATGACAAATGCATGGCCCCATAAGTAAGGGCGCCAGTGTAGGACCACCTTGGCCAATCCTAATAATTCCTATTCATACGCTGCCAATTTGTGATGACGAACTACCAACTGTCGGTTGAAATATGCAATAGGATGTGACTGTTGGGAAGCTGTAAGACAGGGGTGGAGGCGAGAGCTGTTCTGAGGGCCTCAAAGGACTGTGTGGCCTCCTCATTCCAATGAAAGGAATTCTTCTTAAGGAGACTGGTCAAAGGTGCTACCAACGGACTGTAATTCTGAATGAATTTGCGGTAGTATCCAACTAGACTCAAAAATCTTCGCAAAGCTGAGCAAGACTGAGGTTGTGGCCAATCATGAATTACCTGATTCTTTTCAAGATCAACAGTGACCCCCTCATGTGATATAATATGGTTGAGATAAGCGACATGTGAAGCCGTAAAAGAGCATTTGGATTTCTTCAAATAGAGCTGATGTGCTCGTAATAATTTAAAACAATCCGTAAATGTGCTAAATGCTCTTCTCCGGACTTGCTATATATGAGTATATCATAAAAAAAAACAAGTACAAATTTCTGAAGATAGTTGTTAAATACCTCATTCATCAGTGCTTGAAAAGTAGATGGTGCATTTGATAAGCCGAATGGCATGACCACAAATTCAAAATGGTCGTGATGTGTGCAAAGGCTGTCTTCTCTATGTTGGAGGGGTGCATACGAAGCTGATGATATCCAAAGCGTAAGTCTAGTTTAGTAAAGACGCACGACCCATGTAATTCATCCAGGAGATCCTCCACTACCGGGATATGAAACTTATCCTTCACTGTCTGAGCATTTAACTCCCGATAATCAATACAAAATCACCATGTGCCATCATGTTTCTTCACGAGCAATACGGGTGAAGAGAACGGGGACCGACTGTGTCGAATAAGGCCCTATTGTAACATAGCTTGGCACTGTCACTCGATTTCATCTTTCTGTAGGTGTGGATACCGGTACGGTTGAACTACCACCACATCAGAACTTGGTTTTAAATAAATCCTATGATCACAGTGCCTTAAGGGAGGCAATCCGGAAGGCTCATGGAAGAGGTCAGAGAACTCGTCGATAAGATTTTCAATAGTGCTGTCCGGGTGGTCCTGTGTGTGCATGTTATGAAGATGGTGGGGTGTGTCCACCTGACTGCTCTGTAATAGCACTTGGCTACCGCGCAATATAAAGCTCATAGTTAAAACAGAGAAGTCCCAATGTTTGCAACCATTTAATGCCTAACACCATATCAAAGCCGGTCAGAGGTATGACAAAAAATTCAGCATGAAATAAAGTAGTACCAATGGAAAATTTTACCTCTTTGCTGATCCCGTAGCTAGGGACTTTCTCCCGATTGGCCACTGAAACCGTGGCTGTAGGATGTGGAAGGATCTGTAACCAAAGATGCTGAGCAGCTGTTAAGCTAAGAAAATTGTGTGTACTTCCCGAATCCACTAGTCCCACAAATTCCTGGTTGAGGACTTGAGCTATGACTTGCATAGTTTTGGTAGATTTCTGCCCAGTAATAGCATGCAACGAAATCTCTGGTGGTTCCTCCTCAATGATATCATCATTATCTTCTGTATCCTTTGTTTCATCCAATTCGAGCCAAAACAATTTTTTACATTGGTGACCTGCCCGGTATCGTTCATCACAGTTGTAGCACATATTCTTGGACCTTCGTTCCGCCATCTCCGAACTTGTTAATTTTTTTTATATACTGAGGTGGAGGATCACTAGAGCGCGTGTCGGCTGCCAGAGTAGTAATCGGATTGTTTCTAGAAGGAGGTAATGCTGGATGCGGGACCTGAGGAAAAGTATTTCGTCACCCTTGCCGAGTGGAGGAAGTATTTCATTCCCCTTGCCAAATAGGCCTACGATGCTGAAGTCGTCGTCGTTGTTCCATTGCCCAAGCTAAATTCATTGCCCAAGCCAAATCCGAAGGGGAATGAAGTTCCACCTATAACCTCAGAGATTCATTGAGACCTGTTGTAAATAAGTGGACTTGCTAGTCGACTCGTACCAACAGGCCAGAACGAGCCAATTTTTCTTGGAATTGTTTTTGATATAGTTCAACAAATCCGGTTTGTCTCAACAGGACCAAATCTCCCAAAGGGTTACTGTGGGCGGGAGGGCCAAATCTAATTGTGCATAATTCTTTAAATTCCTCCCAATCCAGCACCAATCTTTCTAGTTCCACCTGGTGAACCTATAGTTGTGCCTCGTCTAACATATGGAAGGTGGCAAGTCCCACCTTATCAAACTCAACAGTTCCTTGATTTAAAAAAAAATTATCGCATCTATGCAACCAAATTAAGGGGTCGGCTGACCCATTAAAGGTAGGAAAAACTAATTTTGTGTACCTGGGTATTGTACCTCCATTCTGTAGTGCTTGGACAGCAGAGTGCCCAACCAACTGTTCCCCTCTTCGGTTGTACAAATGAGCCACCCCCTTGGGTCTGGAATAGATTGTCTCTCTGCCATTAGCACATACAACATGCTAGTTATCTTATTGACTTCCACTTCAATACCAAATTTTTTTGCCAACTCTCCTTGTGCTGTAGCCTGGTTCTCTTCTATCTTTTTTATCCTGAATTGAAGTTCTTAATTGTTGGATGTGTCCCCCATGTTACCCTACTCTGATACCAAGTAGTTATGGTCCCTAGTCATGGATCAAGTAACTCGGCGTGAGATTTGAGAATCCAGCACTGTAAGTGAGTTGTTGGCCTCGTTATGGAAGAAGAAAAATCCTTTCTTTGTGCTGATCTCGGCTTGAAGGAAATGAGCTCTCTTTATGAGGCTAATCCACTGCTTTAGGGTAAGGGCAGAGAGCCCTTACTGCTGCTGCTCAGACAGGACAAGAAAGACTCCTCCTTTGATCAAGGAAAAGAGGGTTTGGAACCCTCTTGGTTGCTGCTCGTGATAGGGCTGGAAAACTCCTATCTTGTATAACTTTTGGATCACGTATTAGAGGATCCTTACCTTCTTCTTGCTAGTCTTGATGCTTCAATTCCTTGAATCAATGCTGCTCGTGTTAAAAGGATGTAGAATCCTCACTTCTTGCTCGGAAAGGAGGGTAGAATCCCTCTCTTGCTGTTGATGATGAAGGAGGTTGAAGCCTCTCTTTGAACTCGGAAAAGGGACAAAAATTCCCCTCTCTGGCTCGGTATAGATCAATAGAAAATAGTAATCAAAGATGAGAGAAAGGTATTCAGATTCTAAGGGAACCTAGACCTAGAGCTCATCAAGGAGACCTCCAAACCCTAGAGCTTGTCAAGGAGAACTCCAAACCCTAGAGCTCGTCAAGGAGAACTCCAAACCCTAGAGCTCGTCCAGGAGAACTCCAAACCCTGTTTACCTAATTCAATGCTTCCCTTTTCTTATTCCTTTGCCCCCCTAAGTAGGCTTGAAGTCCCCCCTAGTTTTATGGTTAACTATTATAATTCTGACCCTATGGCAATTTAACTTAAATAATGAATGAAAAACGAATTTAAAACAATGTGGAAAGAAAACAATTAACTCTGTAACTCAGTGCGCCTCCGTTGTATGACTCAGTTAGCTATTGAGTCCACAACACCAAGACCTTTCAAGTTTGATGGAAACCGCAACCTGTGTCTTATTGAAACAAGAACCTTGGTATGGTGAAGACGCCACAAATTGGGATGGAAAATTCATTTTATAAGTCTGTTTGAATGCCGCAAGGAAACCTTGATAATTTTGAAATGTTTCTTCAAGAATTCAAGAAGAATACCTCACAATATGAATAAATCTAGAAAACTCTCTAATCCATGTACCAGGTCCTCAATTTATAGTAGAGGATGTGGTAGCGTCCATGTATAATTAACTTCCTTCTCCTAATTACATTCAACCTCTAACTCTTAAAGATAAGCGTATCATGATAAGATAACTCAAGTAAACTAGAAGTCTAATATAATTCAAACTCTAACTCCTAATGATGATGTGACCTCTAGGATAAGATGTCAGCTCTTGGCTATCCTTGTGGGTTCCATGAGATTTTCTAACCAACTCATGGTTCTCTTTAGGATAAGATGCCAGCTTGTGGCTATCCTTGTGGGTCACACAAGATCTTCTAACCACATGCACGTTGGCCATGCAATTACTCAATGCACATGTATGGTTGTTGGGCTCTCTTTCCGATCAAATTTGATGAGTAAAACCAGCCTTTGTTCACCCTCCGTAGTGACCATACTCTCTTCTTGTTGTAGAACTCTCCGGACTAAATTATTTAGCATTTCTTTGAATTTTTTAGCTCGCGCCCTCTTCACTAGACCAACTGGAACTTGAATTGGTTTGTGAGTATTTCGTGCAGCCTCAATGTCCTCATCATTCCCCTCCCCCCCTCTTGAGAAGGATTTGTCCTCAAATCATCACCTACATCAAAAGGACTCAAATCAGTAACATTGAAAGTAGCACTAACATTGTACTCACTAGGTAAGTCAAGTCTCTAGGCATTGTCATTGATCCGTTCGAGTACTTGAAAAGGTCCATCTCCTCGAGGCAGCAACTTAGAACGTCTTTGTGCCAAAAATCTTTCTTTCCTCATATGTAACCACGCCCAATCACCGGCTTCAAAAACTAGCTTGTGACGTCCCTTGTTAGTTTGTTTGATGTATTGTTCGGTTCTCCTCTCTATGTTGAGTCGTGCCCTCTCATGGAGTTGCTACACAAATTTTGTCTTCTTCTTACCATTTAAATTTACATGCTCGAAAATAGGTAAACGTGATATATATAAAGGAGTTAAAGGATTAAAACAATAAATAATTTCAAACGGTGAGCACTTAGTAGTAGAATGAATGGTACGCTTATAAGAAAACTCAACATGTGGTAATCAATCCTCCCAAGTCTTAATGTTCTTACTAATGACAACCCTCAACAAAGTGGATAAAGTTCTATGAACTACTTCTGTTTGACCATCGGTTTGAGGATGACAAGTAGTAGAAAACAAAAGTTTCATTCCGAGTTTTCCCCGTAATGTCTTCCAAAAGTTACTCAAGAACTTAGCCTCCCAATCTGACACGATCGTCCTAGGCATACCATGTAACCTTACAATCTCCCTAAAGAACAAATCGGCAACATGAGAAGCATCGTCAATCTTATGACAAGGAATAAAATGTGGTCATCATGATAAAGATCCTTAATGTGCTCAAAACCAAGGAATTTACCATCAAGAGTAGAGATTAAGGTATACCTGCGTGAAAGTGCATTCGCAACCACATTTTTCTTACCTTGTTTATACCGAATGACATAAGGAAAAGTTTCAATGAACTCAACCCATTGAGCATGTCTCTTGCTCAGCTTGTTTTGACCTTTCAAATGTTTCAAGGATTCATGATTCATACAAATCACAAAATCCTGTGGCCACAAGTAGTGCTGCCATGTTTCTAAAGCTTGAATCAAGGCATACAACTCTTTGTCATAAGTGGGGTAGTAAGTGTAGCCCCTCTTAGCTTCTCGCTAAAGTACGCAAGTGGTCTCCCTTCCTGCATTAGAACACCACCTATACCTACACCAGAAGCATCACATTCAATTTCAAACGTTTTAGAAAAAATAGGTAAAACAAGTAAAGGAGAGTAAGTAAGCTTATGTTTAATAAGTTGAAATGCCTTCTCATATTCTTTACCCCATTTGAATGCAACGTTCTTCTTGATAACTTCGGTAAGCGGTGCAACGATGGTGCTAAAATCTTTCACAAACCTCCTATAAAAACTAGCAAGTCCATTAGAATTTTGAACATTACCTACACTGGAGGGGGTCAGCCACTCTTGGATGGCTTTGATCTTCTCTTCATCAACCTCAATACCTTTAGTACTCACAACAAAACCTAGAAAAACAAGCTTATCGGTGCAGAAAGTACACTTTTTGAGGTCAGCATATAACTTCTCCTTTCTAAGCACCTCCAAAACCGAATGCAAATGTGAGACATAATCATGCAAATTCTTGCTATAAATTAGAATATCATCAAAATAAACAACAACGAATGTACCAATGAAAGCACGCAAAACATGATTCATTAAGCACATGAAAGTACTAGGTGCATTAGTTAATCCAAACGACATGACTAACCACTCATACAATCCATATTTAGTTTTAAAAGTTGTCTTCCATTCATATCCTTCTTTCATTCGTATTTGATGAAACCCACTCTTAAAATCAATTTTAGAAAACACACAAGAACCATGCAGCTCATCTAACATATCATCTAAATGAGGGATAGGGTGTCGATACTTTACCGTTATGTTGTTGATGGCTCTGCAATCAACACACATCCTCCATGTCCCATCCTTCTTAGGCACTAGATCACCAGTACTGCACAAGGACTCATGCTTTCTCTAACATGCCCTTTCTCCATCAATTCTTCGATTTGCCTTTGAAACTCCTTCGTTTCCTCCGGGTTGCTCATATATGCTGGTTGGTTTGGAATTGATGCATCGGGAACGAAATCGATTTGATGTTCAATCCCTTGGATAGGTGGTAACCCATGTGGTGCCTCCTAGAGAAACAAATCCTCAAACTCCTACAAGAGAGAAACAACAACACTATGCAACAAAACGTCAAGTTGGTTAATGTTTAAAAGAGCCTCCTTGTACATGAGTACAATCATCGGCTGTTTTGAAATCATCACTCGCTTAACCTCACTTGTTGCATAAAAATTTCTTTATTTTCTCTCTGTTTTTACCTCACCAAATTCAACATTACTCTTTTTTTTTTCTCCCTTTGGCCGTGTGTCTCTCTTTTCCCTCACTCTCACTATGTACAACCTCATTTTTTTCACTCTCATTCTTTTTCTCTCTCAAGTTCTTTTGATCTCTCTATTTATTTTGTTCACTCAATTGTTGCAACCTTACTTGATCCTCATAGACTTGTTTTGGTGTCATCGGAACTAGAGTGATTGTTCATTGATTTTTTGTGAATGAGTACTTGTTGGCGAAGTCATCATGCTGCACACGCCAGTCAAATTGTCACGGTCTTCCTAAGAGGAGATGTCCAACTTGCATTAGTACCACATCACACAATACCTCATCCTCATATTTACCGATTCGAAATGGTACCACAACCTGCTTCATAACCTTACTTCACCACTATCATTCAACCATAGCAACTTGTATGGACAAGGGTGCTTAAGTGTTGTGAGCCCTAGCATTTCAACCATGGAAGTACTAGCAATATTAGTGCAACTACCACCATCGATGAGCTCAAGAAGATCTTTCACATGGCAATGAGTGTGAAAGATATTCTCTTATTGTACTTCTTCTTTCTCTTCTTGAGCTTGCAAGCTTAAGGATCGTCGTGCGACTAGTCCAAGCATCTCACCATGATCTACCCCAAACTCCTCATCTCCTATGGGGGCATCCTCCAATGGCGGCATGTCATCTAGATCAGTTTCGTCTTTGGAATCAATTTCACCGTTTTCTTGGATCACCATAACTCGCTTGTTTGGACATTGGCTAGCTATGTGTCCACTCCCCTGAAATTTGAAATATTTAAATTGGCTAGAATGAGTCAAAATAGGGGCTGATTTACTTTCAGAAGCCATGGTAGTGGTGACTATTTTGGGGCTGGGGTTAGCCTTGAAGGTGGATGGGTTTTCTTCTTTCTTTGGGTAGTTTGACCTCCAAGGTGTTTTACTTGAATTATGTGGAGCTGGTCTTGGCCATATACCACCCCTCTTGAGTTGCCTCTCAACTTTGATAGCTATATGAACCAAATCCACTAATTCCACATAATGGTGTATCTCAATTGTGTTAGCAATCTATCGGTTTGAACCATTCAAAAATCTAGCCATTGTCGCCTCTTGATCCTCCTCCACATTGGCTCTAATCATAGCCATCTCCATCTCTTTATAATACTCATCAACGCTCTGGTTACGTTGATGGAGACCTTGCAACTTAAGGTATATATCCCAATAGTAGTGACTTGGTACAAATCGTCGTCTCATCACTCTCTTCATCTCTTCCCAATTTGCAATAGGATGTTCTCCATTCCACCTCATATTGATGCACAACTGATCCCACTACACAATAACATAATCAGTAAATTATGTTGAATTTATGGAAAAGAGAAATACTTCATTGACTTCATTAACTTCATTAACTTATTATAATCAGAGTACATGAACCTCTATTTATAATAGAAAACGGTAGTAGGGTCCAATTACAATAAAACTACCTTGGTCCCAATTACACCCAAACTCTAACACTTAAAGATAAGTCCTAGAATAATTAAATAACTCAATATAGATAAAAGACAAACATAACTCAAACTAGAACTCATCTAGGACGTGACCAAAAGATAAAGATGCCTTTGTGAGTCCATCTTGATCTTCTAACTTATGTGATAAGGATGCCAGCTCATGGTAATCATGGTGGGTCCTACTTCTTATGGGCTTTGGCTCATCTTGTGGGCCTTCCTTGGTTGTGTGGGCTTGAAGCCCATCTTCCAACACCCTTTCAAGCTGGGGGTGAGAAAACATCATGAACTCCTAGCTTGTTGCAAATGATGTAAATAATCTTTTTTTATAAAATGACACATCTTCCAACACTCCCCCTCACACTGTTGCGTCCTTCCATGAGGCCCTGCTGGCATAATATAAGTGAGAGTAAAAATCACTCTTAGTCGGTAAGACATTGCTCCATAGTCCAGTCCTAATGTTGGATGCATGACACACTCAGTCTTCTGTAGGTAGTGTGTCTATCGGCATTGCTTTGAAGTGTCCACCACTGTGTCCCTCCATAGGACAACGACTCTCAAGTGGTAGGAGTAATAAAATCCATTACAGGAGGGGGGGGGGGGGGGGTGTTTATTTATAATGGTGTTCCAATCCAAACACCGGCTCTCATGGTATCCCAACCATGATATTTTTAAGAGTTAAATTTATCATGGTGTCCCAATTTGGGCACCGACTCACTCTCATGGTGTCCCAACCATGATATTTTTGAGAACCAAATAAATTATGGTATGAGAAAAGGTACTGAGGCCTCATCTTCTTCAATAATAATGTCTCATCCAAAGAGATATAATAGCATCTACTGTAATGTAACACGATCATCTTCCAACACATATAACATGAACCAAAATAATAAACCTTGAAGAAGGACCCATGAAATAATCATAATCCGCTATAAATATTTTTTCTTAGATGAATAAGCTTTATCTTTTGTGCTCCCCCTTTCTTGGATATTTTGAATATATGGAATAAAATACCTCTTTCTTGTACTTCTTCTACTTTTCCCCCTCAAGCTGGGAGGTAATGGCAGTGATCCCAGCTTGAACCAAATATAATAGATGTAGCAAAAAGCCAAAATAACAGAGATGTATAAATGAGCCCTCAAACCAGGGAGAAGTGAGATATTTTTATGATATATTAGCACAAAAAGTGCCACAAAACAATGGGTACAAATTCGGATTTTTTCAATGCAACAAAATACTATCATGACTTTTGATTCTTCCAATGCGAATATATCTTTAAATATAGATCAGATTTACATGAAATTTACTCCTTATGAAACTAGACTTAAATACCTTTCATCAAAGTATAAATTTTCTTCAAAAAATATAACTATCAGAAGATAAATAATCTGATATATTTCGGTCTCTATCATCTGGCCGAGCTAAGTATTGTTTCTCCCTTTTTTCAGCATGACCCTTGCCGCTTCTAAGATTAATATCTTCTTATAAAAAACTCAGATCGAGAATTGGTAGAATAGGTAAGAATATATATATATATATATATATATATATTGATATATAATTCTCCATATGAAGTCTAGTTCTTGATAACATAAAATACCTCGAAAGTTGAAGCTTTTTGGTGCGTCTCAAACCTTTTTTTCAACCTGACCTTCGCTGTTTCAAATATCAATTTCTTTTTGTAGATAACTCAGATAGAAAATTGGTTGAATATTTAAGATAATATACTTACAGATATTTCTTTTGATATATATATTTCTTCATATAAAGTCTCGTTCTTTATAGCACAAAATACTTTAGAAGTTGAAGTTTTCTACTGCACGTACCTCTTTTGTAATTTGACCTTTGCTCATTTAAATATTGATATTTCTTTGTAGATAACTCCGATTGGAAAAAAAATTTCTTGGAAAGTAGACTCAAATATTTTCCAGAAATATATAATTTTAAATATAAAAATCTCAATATAGAAGTGAAAAACATAAAGCAAACTATAGATGTAGAGATTGAAAACAAATAACTATGAACCTAGACTTAGGGTTTAGGGTTTAGAGAAAAAGATCTCATTATCTTTGTGGGTTGACAAAGTCAACTCATAGAACCTGCTCTGATACCATGTTGAATTTATGGAAAAGTGAAATATTTCATTTACTTCATTAACTTATTATAATCAGAGTACATGAACCTCTATGTATTAGAGAGGACAGTAGTAGAGTCCAATTACAATACAACAACCTTTGTCCCAATTACACCCAAACTCTAACACTTAAAGATAAGTTCTAGAATAATTAAATAACTCAATATAGATAAAAGACAAACATAACTCAAACGAGAACTCTTCTAGGGTGTGACTAAAAGATAAAGATGCCTCTGTGAGTCCTTCTTGATCTTCCAACTTATGTGATAAGGATGTGATGAGAATGCAAAATATCATATTTTAATCCCTTAGTGCTTAGGTTTTTATAATTATTTGGTGCCTAAACATACTCATTATTCTTATATTTTGATTTAGGATGCGAATGGAAGTGTTAAGTGCAAAACGAAGTTAATTGGGCGATTCTAGATAGTTTCGACATTGCTTCATAATCTAGTCATACCTCTCTCATCCGAGCTCTGATGAAGTTGATTCAAGATGTTATGGAATTCCAATAAAATTTTCTACAACTTTTATGTTTTGAATTGTAAGCAATACTGGCTTCATCGAGGTCAAAACCGGGTTCGAAGTCACAACACATGCATTGTGACCCAGACCAGATGCACGAAAAGAAAAACCCTAAACCGAGAGAAAGAAGGGGAATAAAAGGAGAAAAGGAGTTCGGTGCCCCATACCTCATTTTCTCTTCTCCTCTCTCTATTCTCTAGTTTTTTCTTTAGATTTCGTCATGGCCCTGCATGGCTAAACTTTCAGACTTGGTCAAAGGAAACTGAAGCCTCGATATCAATACAACTGTGAGATCTGATTTATTTTCATTGTTCAATTTATGTTCTGAGTATCCGATGTTCTTCTGAAGTTTTCTTTCATGATTGTCTCATTTAATCCCTAGGAGGCCTACTAGTTTATTACTCATTACAATCTACTATTAGGTTAGATGTCAAATCCTTAATTGATTGATCTCTCTAACTTGTGAAGCAATCGAGATTTGATGATTTGCTGTATCAGGAATTATTAGATCGTGAGAAGAATTCTGGACTAAATTAAATACAGCCGCTTGTGCTTGTGTTGTTTAGCTTCATCGATCTGTCTAATTCTTAAGGTTGTTGCTAGATTAAACCTTTAGCGCTTGTCTTGGGCTGTTTAGTAGTTAGGGTTAATTAACTACGAAAGAAGAGATAGGAAGATAGTTCCAACGGTGAATATTCAAGTGCAAATTGATATATGCTTGCATCGATGATCAATTGTGAAATTTCGATGGTGGATGTTGACTTAGACCAAGGTTTGTTCTTTTGATTGATTTCGATTCTTTTAATTTGAATTGTTTCTAAGTTGTTTTTTTTAAAAGTGTTTTCGTTACACACAACCGCTCCCCCCCCTATCCTATCCTTGTTCACGGAGCATAAAAGTAGACTAATCACTCTTCGTGGGATCGATCTTTACTTGCACTACTACATATATTTTTAGGAGTATAGTTTTTTTTTTTGGGTTGCCTGCGACAGCACACCAAATTTTGGCGTCGTTGCCGGGGAATGATTCTAGTTGATTTTTGTGCGTATTGTGATCATTGTTTCATTCTTCAAATTTTTGAAAACAAAGTTATTAGTTTTTCCGTGTTACGATTTTGGCAGAATTCTGACTCTTAAGCCAAATTCCACTATTTTCTTGGATTTTTAGAATTTTTATTTGTTTTCATTATTCTAGATTTTTCCTGACTTATTTTTCATGTTTTAATAGAGTTCCCTTGATTTTTTATGACTTTAACTCGATCTTCTAATCAAGGTGATTTGCAGTGCGATCCAGAAATAGAGAGAAATTTGTGTAGGTTAAGGAAAGAAACTCAGAGGAATTCTGAAGAGAGCGATCTAGCTCTTGATTCCCCATTTGATAGCGAACCTGATTTAGAGGAGGAGGAAGTCATGGCTGGAAATCGAACTTTGAAAGAGCTTGCAGCCCCTGATTTGAATCAACAATCCTTATGCATAATGCTCCCCACTTTAGATGCTACTACATTTGAATTAAAATCTAGACTAATACATCTCTTGCCCACATTTCATGGTCTTGCAGGTGAAGATCCTCACAAGCATCTAAAGGAGTTTCATGTGATATGCACGAGTATGAAACCCACGGGGGTGACTGAAGAGCAAATTAAATTATGAGCCTGTCAGTTTTCTTTGAAGGATTCAGCTAAGGATTGGCTCTACTATTTACCCTCCGAGAGTATTACCACATGGGATGAGATGAAGAGATTGTTTATGGAGAAATATTTCCTAGCTTCAAGGGCAGCCAACATTCGGAAAGAAATTTGTGGTGTAAGGTAGCATAACGGAGAGTCCTTACACGAATATTGGGAATGTTTCAAGAAATTATGTGCAAGTTGTCCTCATCATCAGAATAGCGAGCAATTTCTTATCCAGTATTTCTATGAGGGCCTTCTACCCACTGATAGGAGCATGATTAATGCTGCTAGTGGAGGATCTTTGGTGGATAAAACTCCCGAGGCCGCGAGAAACTTAATTGCAAATATGGCGGCCAATTCTCAACCATTTGGCACTAGGCTTGACCTTCCATCTAAGAATGTTAATAAGGTAAATATTTCCTCCCTTGAACAACAAATTGTGAGTCTAACTTCTCTTGTTTGTCAAATGGCTGTAGGTAATACACAAACAGTGAAGGCTTGTGGGATTTGTTCAGTAGTAGGGCATCCAACCGATATGTGCTCAACTCTTCAAGAGGAGTCCACTAAGCAAGTGAATGCGGTAGGTGGTTTTCTTGGACAACCGCAAATGAAGTATGATCCTTATTCGAACACGTATAACATGGGATGGAGGGATCATCCCAACATTAGCTATGGGAATCCACAAGTTAATCAGCCCGTGACTCAAAATCACCCAAGTTACCGGTAATATAGGCAGCCATATCCCCCTAGAAAACAACCGGGCCAAACTTCCAATTCTGGTATGTCATTAGAAGATATTGTTAATCTCTTGCCACTAATAATTTGCAATTTCAACAGGAGACAAGGGCCAATATTCAAAGTTTGGATAATCAGATGGGTCAAATGGCAACCTAAATTAGTCGGCTAGAGGCACAAAGTTCAGGGAAATTACCCTCTCAAACGATAGTAAATCCAAGAGAAAATGTAAGTGCAATCTTTTTGAGAAGTGGTAAAGAGGTTGAGATTCCGGTAAAGGCAACCCCTGCATCGTCAGAGCAAGAAAAGGAGAAAAACGTCGTTGCAGACAGGAATGTTCCCGATGATGATGACGTACCTAAGCATAAGTTTCCACCTCTTTCTAATTATAAACCAGTTCCTCCTTTTCCTGCGGCTTTGGCAGATTCTAGAAAATATGAGCAAAATAAAGATTTATATGAGACTTTTCGTAAATGTGAGGTAAATATTCCATTTTTATATGCTATTAAACAAATGCCTCGTTATGCTAAATTCCTCAAAGAACTATGCACAATTAAAAGGAAATATAAACTTAAAGGATGTGAGAAGGTGAGAATAGGGGAGAATGTTTATGCAATTATGCAAAGAAAACTCCCTACTAAGTGCAAAGATCTAGGTATGTTTACTATCCCTTGTATGTTAGGTAACATCAGATTTGAGAAGGCCATGATAGATTTAGGAGCTTCGATTAATGTCATGCCATATTCTATATATGCTTCTTTGAAACTTGGACCTTTGAATAAAACTGGTATTGTGATTCAATTGCCTGATAGATCTAATGCCTATCCTAAGGGTGTACTTGAGGATGTTCTTGTGCAAGTTAATAATTTGATTTTCCCTACTGATTTCTATGTGCTTGATATGGAAAATGGTGACCAAATTGCTCCTATTTTTGTTAGGAAGACCATTCTTAAAGACATCCAAGACTAAGATAGATGTTCATAGTGGCACACTTACCATGGAATTTGATGGTGAAATTGTTAAGTTTAACATTTATGATGCCATGAAATATCCTGGTGATGATAATCTTGTTTATTTTATTGATGTGATTGATTGTTTAACACAGGAATTTTTTGAACTTGATGGAAAGAATTGGAAGTTGCCATTAATAAGTATCTTGAGAAAGAAAATGAGGAGATAGCCTTGAGTTCTGATTTGCAGGATACTATTGCAGTGTTGAATGATATTCCTTAGTTAGAACAGTCAGGTAACGTTCTTTATATCGTGTTACTTGTTTCTAATGAGAGACCTCTAACCTATGTTTTGCAGGCTCCCACTCCAGATTTGAAGCCTCTCCATAGTCACCTCAAGTATGTGTTCCTTGGAGATGGAGGAACTTTACCAGTGATCATCTTCAGTAAACTTAGTGCACTGCAAGAAGAAAAGCGTGCAGGATGAACTTCATTTGCAAGAAACGTCCCCTTATGAGCAATTGCATGCCGCGAGTGTGACATTACTTGGTATGCAAATTTTGTAAATTATTTGGTTATTAATATGTTACCTCCTGGTTTGTCTAGGTCTCAAAGAGATAAGGTTAAGAGTGATGCCAAATACTATGTGTAGGATGACCCATAATTATGGAAGCATTGAGTCGAGCCAATGACAATAAACAAAGGCGCTGCTTGTGAGGCAACCCAAGGGGAGTTCATTCCCTTTTCTCTTTATTTTTCACATTTATATTTTGGTTATTTGTTCCTTGACTTTATATTTCACCTTACACTGGGGACAATGCAAGTTCTAAGTGTGGGGGAGGGGATTTAGGTTGTGCTTCAATTCTGTTTTAAGAAAACATTCTTTGTTTTTTGTGGTTTTTAATGATTTTTGGTTGTGTATATCATGAGCAAGATTAAATTAGGCTCTTGAAAGATTCATAACATGATTGAATAAGTAATCTTCCAATCGAGAATGAATTAGTCTAGTTATTTTCTTTGAGGATGGTAGTGGCTAAATTTAGTAGACAAAAGCCGGTGAGATTTTGAGCCTTTAGATTGACACATCCATATCAGTCTCACTATTTTCTTTCATGAGAGATAATCTTCCATGGATTTGTTTCTCTAGAACTTGCCTTGATTCTCTTTGAAGTCACATTGACACATGCATGCATGAACTTGATTAAGGCCCTCTTTGTTATAAACTAAATAGCCTACCTTGTAATTAAATTTTTTCTCCTTTTGTTGGACCCCTTTGAGATTTATTGGTTTTTTTTGTGTGTGTGAACCCACGTTACAAGCTTTAAACCTGAAAAAAAAAGAAAAAAATAACATTTACCCAAGCCGTAGAGCTAGTGGAGCATTGTTCATCATAATCGTTCGTATGGGTGTGAGTGTAGGAGTGTCTGGATTTGTGGTATGGCTATGACTGGTGAAATGGAACATATTTTCATCCTAAATTCATGAGTTCCATTGTTATTTAAAAAAAAAAGTGAAGAGAAAAAGAAAAGAAGAAAGGATGTGATGGAAGGAATGGCTTTTAAAGTTACAAACTGTGTGTGTTCATAATTCTTCCTAAAATTACAAGAAAGGGATCTATTTATATGAGATAGATACAAATTGAAGAAGATGTTGAGTGGAGTGATTGGTTTTACATGTCTAATATATTCGAGCTTGAGTTGATTCATTTTTGCTCCACTAGTTTCTATGGCTTTTGAGCTACATTCCCAAATATTTACCACCAAGAACCTAAACCCTGTTACAACCCTTGAAAAGTCCTTATGATTTGTGTTATGCATGTGATATGAGTGGTGGAGAATGAGAAGATATGCAAGCCTTTGGTAGATCATTTTCATTGGAATGAATTTGAGAGAAACACATACCATTCAAAAACATGAGAGTCGAGCGTTTATTTCTGTGAGGGTCTACTTATTTAGCTTACTCCATCTTTGAATGAAAATACTTACTAAGTAATTGTAAGTTGTTTAAGAATATTTTTTCATGATATGTTATGATTTTTGAAGAGCTTGGTTATTTTTTCTTGATGGCATTACAACCTTGGTATTTTTGAGAAAGTGAATTTGAGTTTTGCCCGAGGACGAGCAAAAGCTAAGTGTGGGCAAATTTGATGAGAATGAAAAATATCATATTTTTATCCCTTAATGCTTAAACTTTTATAATTATTTGGTGCCTAAATATATTCATTATTCTTATATTTTGATTTAGGATGCAAATGGAAGCGTTAAGTGCAAAACGAAGTTAATTGAGAAATTTTGCACAGTTTCAACATTGCATCATAATCTAGGAATAACTCTCTCATCCAACCTCTGATGGAGATGACTAAAGATGTTATGGAATTCCAAGAAAACTTTCTATAACTTTAATGTTTTGAATTTTGAGTAATACTGACTTCATCCAAGTCGAAACTGGGCTTGAAGTGGCGGCACGTGCACTGTGACCCATACCAGATGCATGAAAAGAAAAACCTTAAACTGGGCAAAAGAAGGGGAATAAAAGGAGAAAAGGAGTTCAGCGCCCCAGACTTCATTTTCTCTTCTCCAACTTTTCCTCTCTCTTTTCTCTTGTTTTTTCTTCAGATTTCTTCATGGCACTGTGTGGCTAAACTTTCAGACTTAGTCAAAGGAAACTAAAGCCTCGGTATCAATACAACTGTGAGATCTAATTTATTTTCATTTTTCAATTTATGTTTTGAGTATCCGATGTTCTTCTGAAATTTTCTTTCATGATTGTCTCATTTAATCCCTAGGATGCCTACTAGTTTATTACTTGCAATCTACTGCTAGGTTAGATGTCAAATCCGTAATTGTTTGATCTCTCTAACTTGTGAACCAATCGAGATTTGATGATTTGCTCTGTCAGGAATTATTAGATCTTGAGAAGAACGATGGACTAAATTAAATCCAGCCGCTTGTGCTTGTGTTGTTTAGCTTCATCGATCTCCCTAATTCTTAAGGCTACTGCTAGATTAAACCTTTAACACTTGTCTTGGGTTGTTTAGTAGTTAGGGTTAATTGGATCACTTTTTTTCTAATTAACTACAAAAGGAGAGATAGGAAGATAGTTCCCATGGTCAATATTCAAGTGCAAATTGATATATGCTTGCATCGATGATCAGTTGTGAAATTTCGATGGTGGATGTTGACTTAGACCAAGGTTTGTTCTTTTGATTGATTTCGATTCTTTTAATTTAAATTGTTTCTAAGTTTTTTTTTAAAAGTGCTTTCGTCATACTCAACACCCCCCCCCCCCCCCCCCCCCCCCCCCTCCCCCCTCTCCCCGTCTCATCCTTATTCACGGAGCTTTAAAGTAGACTAATCACTCTTCGTGGGATCGATCCTTACTCGCACTACTACATATATTTTTAGGAGTATAGGTTTTATTTTTGGTTGCTTGCGACAGCACACCAGGAAATATTCTTAGATATGCGAGTCTCCTTGGTCGTGTGGGTTGGAGTCCATCTTCCAATAAATTCAATTGCAACAAGTTTTACCTTCTTTAATTTGGAGTAGTTGTGACAATCGAAAACCAACTCCATCTTCTTTTCCCACTCGAGGTATGCTTCAAGATCACTTTTTCCTTGAAACACTGGAATTTTTCAGCTTGATACTTCCCAAGTTATTATCTACCTGATTCCTAGCTTCTCTATCCTAGCCATATCCCCTATGGCTGCCCACTTACATCCTATCATAATTCTCTAAATCATCACCTTCAAATTCACCCATATCCTCAACCTCCCTTCGATGCAACCTGTTCCTCCTTGGGATGTTAGGAACAAATGATGGCTGCCCCCGTTGTGTTCCCTCTTCTAACTCTGCCCTCATCATCCGTCTCTTCTCTCCCATTAATGCTTGCATTTGTAGATTAGGAACAACAGGTGATGGGCTCTCTTCATTTTTTTTTTATCTTGAATATATGACATGATTTGAAACTGTAAAAAAGGTTAGAACAATATGCAAAAGGAACCTCACCACACTCCTCATGTGTTTCACTCAAAAAATAATTCATTTAAATCCACTCGTTTTTCACTCAATTTGGCTTTTACCCTCTAATATGCTCACACACTCTACCGTTTTCCATTCATATTCTTCTTGTAGTTCTTTCAAAACTACTCAAACAATAATAAGAAGGATTCCAGCATCAAATCAAGACAAGAGAAAACCAAAAGAATTAAATTTTGTCCATGAATTGTGATGATTTTTGTCATTGAAGTGTGGGGTTTTGGCAAAAGGAGGTCTAGAACATGAGAAACAAGATTAGAAAAAAAAATTAAGAGTGGTTTTTGTACTTTTTTTTTCAGATCCTCTTCTTTTTTCTTTTGGCTACTTTTCTTTTCTTTTTGTTGATGTCACAGTAACAAATATCAAGGAACAAGAAACAAGAGAATTCAATTTTTTTTTGGAAACACTAGAACCCTAGATTCATGTTTCTAGGCTTCGTAAACATAGTGGACTCAAACATGAATATCGAGAAAAGGATAAAAATCAACTCAATCAAGAAAGAAGAATCAAAATCATGATTCAACCAAGAACGACAAAAAGCAAAAATCTGGCCATTTTTTTTTTGTTGGCCGAATTGAAAACCTAAACCTAACATGCACGACTTTGACAAGGAAGAAAAATAAACAACAAAAGGATAGGCAAACCTGATGAACCAAAGCTTTGATGCCAAATGATACGAACCATGTCAACACGTGATGAAACTCAATACCAAATTTGGAAATCGACCCCAATACTCTCCCCGTTGCTTAGCAAAGCAAGAACTTTGGTATGGTGAAGACGCCACAAACGGGGATGGAAAATGCGTTTGATAAGTCATTTGAAACCCACAAGGAAACCTTAATAAGTTCAAAAAGTTTCTTCAAGGACTCAAGAAGAATACCTCACAATATGAATAAATCTCAAAAACTCTCTAATTCATGTACCATGTCCTCTATTTATAGTAGAGGACATGGTAGAGTCCATGTACAATTAACTTCCTTCTCCTAATTACATACAACCTCTAACTCTTAAAGATAAGCGTATCATGATAAAATAACTCACGTAAACTAGAAGTCTAATATAATTCAAACTCTAACTCTTCTTATGATGACATGACCTTTAGGATAAGATGCCAGTTTGTGGCTATCCTTGTGGGTTCCACGAGATCTTATAACCAACTCGTGGCTATCTTTGTGGGTCCCATGAGATCTTCTAACCACGTGCACGTTGCCCATGCAATTACTCAATGCACGTGTATGGCTGTTGGGCTCTCTTTCGGATCAACTTTGATGAGTAAAACCAGCCTTTGTTCACCCTCCATAGTGACCACACTCTCTTCTTGTTGTAGAACTCTCTGGACTAAATTATTCAGCATTTCCTTGAATCTTTTAGCTTGCGCCCTCGTCACTAAACCAATTGGAACTTGAATTGGTTTGTGAGTATTCCGTGCAGCCTCAATGTCCTCATCAAGACTTGTGTCTTAACCCTCCCATTGAAGCTCTATCTATAGATTAATAAAATTAATAATATAAATATGCTCCTAGAACTTAAACTAACTATATCAATGCCATTTTTATGAGATGACTTTTTATGTACCATCATGCCACCATGTGTGGGTCTTCTCCTTGGTTTGTGGGCTTGAGCCCATCTTTCACCTCTCTTGGATGTGTGAGTCTTCCTTGGTTTTATGGGTTTGAGCCCAACACACTTGGATGTGTGGGCTTGGGCCCACCTTCCAACACTCCCTCTTAAGGTGGGGGCAAGAGAACATCATGAACGCCTAACTTACTACAAATGATGTATAGGATCTTCCCATATAAAATGGCAGTCCATCATATCTTCCAACACCCCCTCAAGCAGGTGGTCTCTTCGTTCTTTACCAAGAAACCCAATTGGCATAATATAAGAGAGAGTAAAATCACTCATAGCTGTAAGATATCGCTCTATACTCCAAGCAAATAGTTATAGTAAAAAATACTTTCCGCTCAATTTCATAGGCGAAAAATTAGTTTTACTTTGGGGCATAGAGTTTACCCACTTTCTCAGGGTAACTTAAAAAAATATATTTTAGGTGAATAAAGACTTGACTCACATTGGATGTTGGGCTCACTCCTATCCTTTGTTGGTAATGGGTCTATATGCTTTGCTCAGAAGTGTAGTAATAAACTCCTTCATCACGGTGTCCCAACACAGGGCACCAACTCTCAAATGGTAGGAGTAAAACTGCCAAATAAGTGAGAAAAGGGTAATCATAGGAAGATAATATTTTGGGGCCACCATATGCTTTCTTCTTTATCAGAATAACCAATGCTGACAATAATCAACAACTAAGAAGTATTTCTTCAATAATAATGTCTCAATCAGAGAAACACAATAGCAGCAACTGAAATGGGCCTGGACCCAAATAACACGTACCAAAATAATGAAAATCCTTAAAAATAACACATAAAATAATTCACTGTGAATCCATCCGAAAGTTGTGCACCAAAAAATACACTAACGGAGTAATAATCTGTCAATTAATTCAAGATAAAAATCCAGTCGGAGACAAGGGACCGAGTCGAACCAAGTCGGTGGAGCAATCAATAGAGAATTCAAGACTTGTACCCCTATATAGAGTCAAAGAGCAAGTGGGCCAAGTCAGTTGACCCGGACCAAGTTGACTCGACAAAGTCTGGTGTAGCTCAAGAGGGATCAACCTGGTTCCTTGGGTTGATTCGGCAAATTAAATAGATTTTCACCATATGCTAGCTAGTAGGGGTGGCATCGAGCTGAGCTGAGCCTGGACCTGCCTATGTTCAAGTTGAGCTTGATTTAAATATTTTGAACTCGAACTCAAGCCGAGCCTAGCTTCGAGGCTAAAATTGTAATCGAGCTCAAGACCAATAATTTTAACCAAGTTTGAGCTCGAGCTCGAGCTAGACCCGAGTTTGAGCTCTAACCTACATTTAAAACTTTGCATAAAATACAAGTCAAATAAATTGTATATAAAATTATGCATACATTTTACATAAAATTGGGCATAATCTCTATTTAAAATTGAACATAACCTCTATATATTAACCATGCATAAAATTCTCTATACACTGTGCATAAAATTATTCATAAAAACTGCATAACTATGCATAAACTTTATTCAATAATCAAACACAAAAATATTCTTTTGAAAGGCATGTCTAGTTTTGTCCATTTGTACTCAATTAGATCATTCTGATTCAAGTACTAGAAAAACAGATCATGGAGATAGAGAAAAAGTTTAAGAAAAATGGTTTTGGAAGAGTTAATCGTATGCCCATTTTTCGTTTTGTCTTCCGAGCATAATTCATACAGCAATAGTTTTGAAATACTACCGATCTGTTCTTCTGAAAAACTTGAGTGGAGTTAGCATTAAGAGATTACCTCAAACAATTAGAGTCTCTTCAAGAGCCATGAGGAAGAGACAACTTGAGTTCAAGAAAGATTTTTTTTCACATGCGTATGATTACGCACGTTTTGAATTGCACGAGTGAAGGTCGCACGTGCAAAATTACACGATGTCTTCGCGTGTAGGGGGGAAAATTTATTTCTCCCCTACCTTTGCTATTCGGTTTTCCGCCGAGATGACTCGAGGGGTAGGGGGTATAGCAGTGCTGGCGAGGAGCTATCGTCGGGGTTGACAACTGTGATGGAGGTGGCAGAAATGGAAGCAGCGGCGAAGGTAGATGAGGAGAGAAAGAAATCGAACTGAGTAGCGGCAAAGGCGGCCGGTGAGTAGTTGTCGACGGTGATGGAGGCAGCCACAGAAGCTGATGGGAGGGGCTCGGCGGTGATGAGGGGAGGAAGAATCCCCCCCCCCCCCCCCCCCGCCCCTCATCTCCTGCTCTCGCTATCGGTCAAGCTCCCAGTCCTGACTCCCGATCCAACTCCCTATCCCGACTCCCTAACCCTCGTTAAGTTAACGAGCCCGCTCGCGAGCTTTTGGACTGAACCATGGTTCGGTCGAGCTCGGCTCATTAACTCAAATGAACCATATCTGGATCTCAAACTAGGTTCGAGATCCAGATAAATCAAATCAAATCGAGTTGGAATCGAGCTGAACTCTAGCCACTCATAAACCAGCTCGATTCAATGGCACCCCAAGTTGCTAGGCAGATTAGCTTCTGTTGAATTTATGGAAAAGTGAAATACTTCATTAACATCAATAACTTGTTGTAATCAGAGTACATGAACCTCTATTTATAATAGAGGAAGATAGTATAGTCCAATTACAATAAAACTACCCTTGTCCCAATTATACCCAAACTCTAACACTTAAAGATAAGTCCTAGCATAATTAAATAACTCAATATAGATAAAAGACAAACATAACTCAAACTAAAACTCTTCTTTGACGTGACCATAAGATAAGATACTTTTGTGAGTCCTTCTTGATCTTCCAACTGATGTGATAAGGATGCCAGCTCATGGTAATCATTGTGGGTCCTACTTATGGGCTTGGGCCCATCTTGTGGGCCTTCCTTAGTCGTGTGGCCTATCTTATAATAATCTTAGATATGTGGGTCTTCCTTGGTCGTGTGGCTTGAACTTCTCTTCCAATTGTCCCCCTCTAGCTGGGGGTGAGAGAAACACATGAACTCCCAGCTTGCTGCAAATAATATATAGAATATTTTTGTATAAAATGGCACATCTTCCAACATTCCCCCTCACGCTGTTGCATCCTTTCATGAGGCCCTGCTGGCATAATATAAGTGAGAGTAAAAATCACTCCTAGCAGCTAAGCCATTGCTTCATACTCCAGTCCTAATGCTGGATGTAGGGTACCATCCGTCTTCTATTGGTAGTGTGTCTATCGGCATTGCTCTGAAGTGTCCACCACCGTGTCCCTCTACAACACAACGATTCTCAAGTGGTAGGAGTCATAAAAGCCATTACAGGGGGGATAACATAGATGTAATAATAAGTTCATCTGTCATGGTTTCCAAACCGTGATATATATATATATATATATATATATATATATATATATATATATATATTGACATGGCCCATCATGGTTTCCCAACCGTGATATTTTTTGGTAGGGTATCCTCTGTCATGGTTTCCCAACCATAATATTTTTTGACGGGGTAAAATAATTGATGATATGAGGCCACCTCTTCTTCAATAATACTGTCCCCAAAGAGACATAATAGCAACAGTTGTATATAACACGACCATCTTCCAACACATATAACACAAACAAAATAATAAACTTTGTAAAAGAACCCATGAAATAATCCGATATAAAAATTTCTTCTTAGATGCACAAGCTTCATCTTTTGTTCTCCCCCTTTCTTGAATATTTTGGTCACATAAACTTATTCACAACATATGAAATAAAATACCACTTTCTTGTACTTCTTCTACTTCTCCCCCTCAAGTTGGGAGGTAATGGCAATGATCCTAGCTTGAACCAAATATCATAGATGTAGCAATAGGCCCAAATAATAGAGATGTATAAATAATCCCTCAAACCAGGGAGAAGTGAGATATTTTCCTGATATATCAACTCAAAAAGTGACACAAAACAATCGGCTTAAATTCGGATTTTTAATATAACAGAATACCATCATGACTTTGATTCTTCCAATGCAAATATTTCTTTAAATATAGATCGGATTAACATGAAATTTTATCATTATGAAAGTAGACTTAAATACCTTTCATCCAAGTATAACTTATCTTCATAAAATATAAATATCAGAAGATAAATAATCTAATAGATTTTGGTCTCTGTCATCTGGCTGAACTAAGTACTGTTTCTCCTTTTTTTTCTAGAATGACCATCGACTCTTCCAAGAACAATATCTCGTTATAAAAAAAATCATACTGAGAATTGGTTGAATAGGTAAGAAAATAGACTTATGTATCTTTCTTTTGATATATAATTCTCCATATAAAGTCTCTTTCTTGATAGCATAAAATACCTCAGAATTTGACGCTTTCTGCTGCTGCTCAACCTCTTTTTCAATCTAACCTTTGTTGCTTCAAATATCAATTTCTCTTTGTAGATAACTTAGATAAAAATTTGGTTGAATAGGTAAAAGAATAGACTAACAGATATTTCTTTTGATATATATATTTATCCATATAAATTCTAGTTCTTGTTAGCACAAAATACCTCGGAATTTGAAGATTGCTGCTGTTGCTCGAACCGTTTTGTAATCTGACCTTAGCTCATTCAAATATCGACATATCTCTATAGAGAACTCCGATTGGAAAAAATCTCTTTTATTTGGAAAGTAGACTCAAATATATTTCCTTCAATATATAATTTGAAATTTGAAAAACTCCTTATAAAGGTAAAAAATTCAAAGAGAACTATGAATATAGGGACTGAAAAAAATAACTACGAACCTAGACTTAGGGTTTAGGGTTTAGAGAAAAGGATCACATTACCTCCATGAGTTGACCAAGTCAACTCACAGAACCTGCTCTGATACCATGTTGAATTTATAAAAAAGTGAAATATTTCATTGATATCAGTAACTTGTTGTAATCAGAGTACATAAACCTCTATTTATAATAGAGGAAGGTAGTAGAGTCCAATTACAATAAAACTACCATTGTCCCAATTATACCCAAATTCTAACACTAAAAGATAAGTCCTAGCATAATTAAATAACTCAATATGGATAAAAGACAAATATAACTCAAACTAAAACTCTTCTTTGATGTGACCATAAAATAATATACTTTTGTGAGTCCTTGTTGATCTTCCAACAGATGTGATAAGGATGTCAGCTCATGGTAATCATTGTGGGTCGTACTTATGAGCTTGAGCCCATCTTGTGGGCCTTCCTTGGTCATGTGGCCCATCTTATAATAATCTTAGATATGTGGGCCTTCCTTGGTCGTGTGGGCTTGAGCTTCTCTCCCAACAACTTCTTTTTTCTCCTCCTCATCGAAAGCGTAATGGGAGTCTAGAGTCGTCGTCCCCTGCAATAGCTCTAAAAAATAATCTAAAAATAGAAGAGAAGGCCGGCGAAGAACAACGATGAACCAAGAATATTTGGACAACCAATAATAGCAGATAACTCGGTGGGGGAAGGGCCTAAATTCAAAATTTGTGGAGGAAGCGAAGAGAAATTAATCAATAGTAGGTAACTTAGCGGGATCAATGGCTGTCGTCTTCATCCTCCAAAAACATAAACAAAGTTGTAGATGAAGATGAGCCAGAGGAGTTTCTTAAAAAAACAGCTTTCATCAACAAATTTGGCTATCACTAGTGGCAAGACAATCTGGAATGAGTTTTTGAAAGAAATTTTTTGTCAATGAATAAAGTTACTAGAGGAGATAATCAATCAATGAGACTACTGTCAGAATGTAATGGGCTGGATGAGAGCGGATCAATCGGCAAGAGATGAGCCAATGATCATCGAGTCTCCAGAAACAACAACGGAGCAGTTATTCAAGGTAGAGATCACAGACCAGCTCTGATCCTGACCTATTTTGGAAATAATAATAACTCATAATACTATTCAATCATATTGAGAGCAATGAACTTTTGTTGTAAATCATACCATGATTGACGGTCAAGGTGAGAGCAATCGGCAAGCTAGCAACTATTGGAGGATTCATCGGAATTCAACTTAATACAACTGGCTAAGATAGGCAGCAATAGAAATAACAAGCTGAAGCCAGCAAATGATTAGTGATTGATCTTCAAATTCCAAAAAGGAACAAGACCGGAGTTATCATGGTATGGCAAATTCAGTGGACGACAACATTGGGGGAAGACTCCTCTCTATTCTATAGTAGCAAAAACGGCTGCCACTAGTGTCCTTGAGTAGTGCAAGGTTCATTCATTGAATATATTGAAGTAGGAGGTGGCCCATATATAGGAGCAGCACCAGTCTGATCCATCTTAACTGGACTCGGGTTTGATGTCAAGTTTGCCCTTGTAGTTCGACTCAGAGCAGCATGAGCCTCTATAAAATTCTCTGAGAGTAAAATAAGGAATTGAGGATATCTCACATTGTCAATCGCAAGATCTAGAGTGTAGTTTCTTGATCAAGAAATAGTTTGTGATTTTGAACTATATTTATGGAGATATTGATATAGAGGTACCTAAAGTTAGTTATGCCAAAAATCTCTCTTTTTTTTCCTATTTTCTCTCTTATTATCTCTCCTAGCATTGACCTGAATTGAGTTTCTTTTTCTTCTAAAATTTGACCTTTTTAGGCAAAATTTTCCAATCTTCCTTTATGAAGCCTCTTTGATCCTAGAAATATTTTATCTTTCAAAAGTCTAATTTAGGAAACTGCTGCTAATTCAAGAAATCTATCATTAGAAAGTTTATGTTTGATTATGCAGGATCTAGAAAATATTCCAAATAGGAATTCATTGAGTATTTGATTAGAAACTTTCCTCATATGGACTGATCAATTTGGAAACTAAAACTTGTAATTTAAGTTATGCAATTATCGAAGTTTCTATAGTCAATGTTGTTTTTAAATTTTATGTTTTTTTTATTTAGTTGTATATCTTCTTCAGCGTCAACTCTGAAAATTTGTGCTCACCCTCATGAAATTATCTTGATGTTATACTTGGTCAAATTGTTAAGTTGTTTTTCTATCAGTATAGTCTCCTTTTTATTATCGAGGTGTTTATTTTTTCTTCATTACATTCCCTATATACATTTTTTATCAGTTACGTTTTTCCTACCATCCCTTTTTTACTCTCGCATACCCCTTTGGGCCAACCTCTTGTGCATTGCTTCAATTGGTTTCTCGTTTTTATATACATATGGGTGTTTTAAGTCCATTGAAACTTTTTTTATGAGTACCCTTAAGTAGGTTTTTATCGTCATCCTTTGAGCAATATGCGTTATCCTTTTTAGTTATTATTATCACTACTTTTGTTTGAAATCCTATGAGGTTGTTTCGGTCTTTGTTACAATGTGGGACCCACCATGGTGCTCGAGCTGGTAGGACCCACCATGAGGATGTGGGACACCAAGAAGAGTCCTCACCCAAGCTAGCAAGAGTTAAGGAGTTAAGAAGCACAAGCTGAATTAAGTTAAAAGACTTGAAGATCAAGTGGGACTCACAAATATCTCACAAGCTGGTAACCTTATCAAGATAAGCTGGAAGATCATGAGGGACCCACAAGGATAAGGCCACGAGTTGGCTCCCTTATATTCACGTGATGGAAGAAAGAGTTCTAGTTCAACTCATATTAGTTTTCTAGTAGATTGTTTTGAATAGACTTTATCTTAGAGAGTTAGAGTTGGAATGTAATTAGGAGATTGAAAAGCTAATTGTATAAGGAATCTATCTCTTCCTCTACAATCAATAGAGGTGTAGTAATTCAGAATTAATAAAGTTACACATCTCCTTATTGAGTTAATCTCTCTCTCTCTCTCTCTTTGCTTGGCGCCACCTCTCTTTTCTCTTTTCTTTTTTCTTCTCTCTGTCCGAGAGCTTTTCTTCCCTTTTCTTCTTTTTCTTTCTTTTTTCTCTTGCTCAAAATTATGGAAAAGGGATCCTAAATTCAACATGGTATCAGAGCATCAAATTTAGGATCTCTCATCAAAGGAATGCTCTGAAGAAGTCATGATCAACTCCACTCAAAGAAGACTCTTTTGTGATGAAGATCACAAGCAATGAGATATGTGCTAAATTTTTTTTTCTTCATGTTACTGGTTTCCGAATTTAGAAGATGATTTAAAGATGAGCATGTGAATGCTTTCATCTTATTATAGTATGGATATGTATGCCTCTCTATCTAGAAGAACCTCTCAAAATAGTTTTGTTGGTTTGGAAATTCTGTTAACCGAGACCAGTCCATGATCAGATTGTTGGAATTTTTTTTTCGTGGGAACGAGAGTCCCCTGATATAGAAGATTGTTATTGAGTTTCTTATGAGTGGTCTTAGAGAAAAAAATAAAATCAGAATGATAATTTAGCATCAATGTTAAAATTCCCCATACATCGAGTTGTTTGAAGAATACTACTTGGTGTTATTATTAGAATTTTTTGAAGAAAGGCCTATCATGGCTGAATAGAATATGAGTATCAAAAGTGATATACTAAGAATTACCACCATACCTTTATATGGGGTATCAAATTTTATGAGTTGGTCCACATTGGTTCGGAGGTTCCTTATAAAAAAAGACCTACTTGGTCACCTCACCACCCATGGACCACCTATTGATGAATATGATATTTTTTTATAAAAAATGGTTAAAAAATGATACTTTGGTGATTAGTTGGATAATCAATAGTATCGAATAACATGTCACCAATAATTTCATTCATCTTGACACTGCTAAACAAATTTGGGAGACATGTGCTAAACTATACTCTTGCCTAGATACATAGACCATATGACATTCTCCAAAGAATGTTGAATACTAAACAAGGAGAAAATATCCATAAGTACTTGGCCCGCTTTAGAGGCTTTCTTCAAGAGTGGAAGTTAGGTCAGCCTTCAACCACATATATTTCTATCCAAGACAAGCAGAAGGAAGCCTTAATTACTGCTATTTTCCTTGCAAATGTTAAACCCCATCTTGAGATTGCCAAGAGTCAACTACTAAGTGCTTCTTATGTCCCCAAGTTTGATGATGTATGTGCAACACTACTTTGTATTCTAGATACATCTTCCTCCACTACTGAAGTATCATCTGATATGTATTCCAATCATAGAGGATCATCATCTAACTACGGCTGAGGCTGAGGTAGAGGTTATAGAGGAGGCAGAGGAAGAGGTGGAAGGACTGGTACTGGCAGAGCAGATGGGAAGGAGTGTACTCATTGTAAAAACAATTGGCTACACTATAGATCAATGCTATTAAAAGGATTCCAAGGCATGCAGTTACTGTGGACAATATGACCATTATAAAGGGATAAGGTATAAAGCCAATGGACAATTAGAGTTGACAAGGGCTAATCAAGCATTTGTAAGTGATACAAAAAAAGAACAGCCCACAAAATCAGCAGCACAAAATTTTTTTACTAATAAAGAGTATGAGCTATTTTATAAAATGAAGACAATGATGGGTTCTTCTCCCAGTTCCTCCGCAACTACTGCTGCTACTACCATTTCAGGTATACTATCTGCCTCATCTTCATCTTGGATATTGACTCAGGTGCCTCCGAGCATCTTATAGGTAACAAAATTTTATTACATTCTCTATCTCCGAGTCTTTCACACAAGTTTGTTACCATAGCTGACAGTTCTCAAACCAAAGTCCAAGGGAAAGGTTTCACTTCTGTCACACCATCACTTCTCCTCACTGATATTCTTTTCGTTCCTACTTTCCCTTTGAATCTATTATCTATTAGTCAGCTGAAAAAATATTTTAATTGCTCTATTACCTTCTCACCTACTTCATTTGTGTTTCAGGATCTTATAACGAAACAGGTGATAGGTGGATGCCATGAACAAGGGGACCTTTAATACTTGGACATGCCAAAAATAAATATGGTTTCCACTACTGAAAATGAGACACGGTTATGGCACAATCGGTTGGGACATCCATCTGCACAATCTCTTCATTATATGTTTCATTCTCTTAAAGTAAGGTCAGAATTTCATTGTAAGGTTTGTCAATTGAGTAAACATCAAAGGAGTACATACTCTCCTCGTCCAGAAGTCAAAAGTGTTACTCCATTTTCTTTAATTCAAACTAATGTTTGGGGCCCTTGAGTGTCTCCAACATTTCTCAAGCAAAATATTTTATTACATTTATTGATGATTTCACTCGCACAACTTGGTTGTTTTTATTTAAGGAGCGTTTTGAGATACCATTTATTTTTAAACCATTTCATGCTATGGTACTCACACAATTTGGTCAGAAAATAAAAACTCTCTGGTTTGATAATGCCAAAGAATATGTTTCCAAAGACCTTGACTCTTTTTGTCAAGAAAATGGCATTATCCATCAAACATCAGGCGTCTAAACTTCTCAAAAAAATGGTGTAGCCGAACGGAAAAATTGTCATTATCTTGAGGTAGCTCGAGGTTTATTATATGCCATGAAATTTCCACACTTTTATTGGCCTCATGTAGTCCTTATAGCTTGCTTTCCTATAAATTGTCTACCATCTTCCGTTCTTGGTAATAAATCTCCTTACTCTAGATTATTACCAAATGATGATCCATTTTCACTACCTTTGAAAGTCTTCGGATGTCAATGTTTTGTTCATAATTCATTTCCTAGACACAAAAAACTTGATCCTAAATTTATCAAATGTATCTTCTTGGGATACTCTCACACACAAAAGGGTTATGTTTTTTTATAGTCCCACTCTTCAACATTTATTTGTGTCCAAAGATGTAATATTTTTGAAAACTCCTCATTTTATTCTGATAGATTCGCCAACGAATAATTTTGGAAGATTAGCAAACCAGCAGTAGTTTCGAGAAGATGCCAGAAGACTAGTACTTCTTCCATGCGACGCTGGTGATTTTTGAAACTCCAGAAACAACAACGTGCTTTCGAATAGAGTGGGACTGCGATGCAGTCGAGAAATCAGCAGTTCAAGATTATCTTTGATCAATAACTTCCCAAAAAAATCTGTTGTCATAGATTAAGAGCAATAATATCTCGAAGAAGAAACAATGAAAAATCAGCAAAGGAAACTGTCCGAAATGTTTCCCAAGCATGGAAACTCAACCGGAATATTGACACCTTGCTGTCAATCTGGGTAGAAAAGATTACATTCTGGTTCTGTTTCATATTTCAAAAACTCCTCTATTAATGAAGTAGCATAAATGGTATTCTGAATTGGTTTCATGCTTCAGATGGGAAACCAAAACTTGCTAGCTGTCTTTCGAGCCTTTCTTTGATTACCAAAGACAATAGAGATACTATCAGAAGGTGAGACAACTACGAGATTTTCCAAAAAATGTAATGGTCGAATTTGTATCTCGGTTTTGCAGTAGAGACGAAGTGATGACAAAATCTTCAGAATAACTTCTAGTTTGCCGGATTATCACCCGTAATACCCCGGAGAAGCAGGCAACGGAATAACAATGAAGGAAACTTTTGGATTGATGATAAACTTCCGTCAGCGAAGAACAACAATGCTTTGATACTATGTTGATTTTTAGGACTCCATGGATTTAGCTAATGGAGAAAAAGAGAAAGACACCCATTGGGAGAAAACCAAAGGAAGAAGAGGTTATGGACTTGATTTCCTAACCCTTTCAATTTATAGATTAATCAAACTATAGTATTACAATTATAACCCAGGAACTTTAACTTAACTACATCAATACCATCTCTATGAGATGACTCTTTATTTACCATCTTGCCATCTTTGTATGGGCATGTGGGCCTTCTCCATAATATATGGGCCTTGAGCTCATCTCCTAACACACTTGGATGTGTGGGCCTTCCTTGGTCTTATGCTTGAGCCCACCTTCCAATACACTTGGATATGTGGCCGTTCCTTGGTCGTGTGGGCTTGAGCCCATCTTCCAACATAACCCACTATGAAGATGAAATACTTTACAAGAGAAAGCGCACACTTACAAGTGTTTCTTTCTAACCTCTCGGGCTGCAACTCGAGATGCTCCTCAAATTAAGATGATTAAAACCCTAATAGTGGCGCCTGTCTATTATAAAGAGAAAACTAATGCAACAGCGATACAATAGTAAAATTTACAAATTACCCTTAATGAAATGACATTTAATATATCATGGACAGGGCGGGGGCGGGGCACCAAACCCCACAGCGACTTGACCACGCAGGTCGATCCGCGACCAACTTAGCGTAGGGCATTAATTAGGCTCTACAACTTAACACAAACTCTAACACTTAAAGGTAAGTCCTAACATAATTAAATAACTCAACATAAATAGAAGACTAACATAACTAAAACACTTTAAACTAAGACTCTTCTGTGAGACCTCCTTCCATAATAATTTTGGCACTGTAAGACTTCTTATTGTGAAAGTCATGTAAGATTCTTCCATATTTGATCTTCAACATTGATATATTCACAAAGTTAGTTAACTCCAAGGTTCTTTCCACTGCATGCGTCAAGTTGAGGATATATGATGTCATCTCCCCACCAACTTGAAGGGAGGGGAGTGGGGGCTGTTAGTAGATATAGGAAAGCTTGGGTGTCATTGATGTAATTATCTTTTGATCTTTGCACTTATTCACTCTTCTCTGGTGAAGGGTACAGTTGTAATTTTGTATGTTTGGCATCTATATATAAAGCTTAAGGGGGAGGGAGGGTTAGGACATAAGTCCACAACCCTAATTCTCCTCAACGTGCTCTCCTTGCTCCCTTCATCTCTTGGGCATCTTCTCTCTTCTTCTTCTTAATCTTCCTTCTCTATTTTACCAAAGATTGTAACCTATGGAATCCTGAAAATCAACAGTTATGATGAAAAGTTCCATCCTAGTCAAAGGTGTAAGAAATAACCGATACATCTAATTTAGGAAGTGGAGGATGATGTGGAAATTTAGGATTATGTATAAGTGTTGGAAGTTGAGACTGACATTTTAGCTCTATCTATGCCCCATTGCACAAAGATAACGAAGTTAAAAGGTAAATTTAAATAGAGTGATAGTACTGTTTTACTTAACAATAGAAGTACATATAACTTCATTTATGGCAAAGTGCCTAAGAGATTGAATCTAGAGAAAATCAAGGTCTCTATGTTTGGAGTCATTGTGGTCAGTGGTCGGTTTTTATATTATTTCTTAATATGCAAGAAAGTTATAAGGGATTCAAAGAATTGATGCACTCCTTGACCTACAATGAATGCAAACTTTGGGTACAACCCAATGGAACTTTACTAATTCTTTTTTTCTTAATTTGAAAAGAATGATACCATTATTAAATGGCGAATTGAAATTTGTCACCTAGAAGTATCGAATTAACATTTGAGGTAATTGGAAGTGAATTGGTCATTCGTGCAATCTATCTATAACTAGAAGTTCAATTTCTGAATGATATCATGGAACAGTTGATAGATGTCATATTCTGACATGAGAACTAGGTTAATTATAATAGAATAACCTTTATAATTGTGTTATAGGTGGTTATTTATCAGTTTTCAAATGAAATGAGCATTTATTGAATTTGGCATTAATCACTATCGATATTGCATATTTCTCTCTCCTGAATTATATTTCATTATGTTTTAGTTTTATTTCTTCCTGAAATGCGTTTTATAGATTCAATTATGGAATTTTAGGAGAATTTGGGTGGAGAAGAAGATATTTACCAAAATGCCCTTAGTGAAATGGAGGTAATTTCTAGGGCAAATCGTTTTAAAATAAGAAAAATCATATTTAAAGCAAAGGGGAGCGTCGAGGGGGAGAGGAGCGTGAAAAGAAAAGAAAAACGGAGACCAAAATAGAGGAGCTTGGACCGAAAACAGGGGAGGACCCGAGAGGAGTTCCCCACCGTCGTTCGCCGGGCCACTGCCTTTCGCTGCGCCACCGTCGTCTACCGCCGTCCACTGCCGTCCAGCAACCAAGAACAAACCCAAGGAGAGCTCGAGAGAGTCTCCGTCGAGGTGAGTTTGACAGTCGTCGCTCGCCAGGCCGAGAAGAGATCCGAGAGGGCTTCTCCGGTGCCACTTCCGCTTTCCGACTATCCTCCGGCGTCGGTTACATATTTTCGACCAGTCCCAGAGCTATTCCGACTCCAACCGAGACTCAAGAGAGCCGGTTAGAGAACGTCAGCTCTGTTTCGTTCTTCGCCGGACGTTCCCTCCATCCATCGACTTCCAACCTTTGTCGCCGGCGTCGTCTCTACCTCCGGCCACCCACTCTTGCCAACCTGAAGCCATTGATTTCGGGAAATTGCAGCACCCGTGAGAACGAGTTGCTGCCGAGCGAGAGGAAGAAGAAGGGAGTAATTCGTCATTATTGAATTTAATTTTTTATATGGTTTGAACTTAGGTTTTGAATGTTAATTGAATCTGATTTGATAATTAATGTTTATTTAAGATTTGTTTTCTGGATATTTGATTAAATTAGCTAATTAGGGTAGGATTATAATTGAGGTTGGATTTTGGTATTTTAATCCGATTTCTATCTTTCACTCTATGCGCCCGAGAGGGTCTAGACGTAAGGATTGAGAAATTGGATCCGTGGTTACGTGGCGCTCGAGAGAGGCACAAATCACCGTAAAATCCAAAGTTGACGTTTCCTGTTGTGCAAGTAGTTAACCAGATGATTGCTTGATAATTTAGGATATAATTAGTGTTTAGTTAATATTAATTCATCATATTTGGTTAGGCTAGTTGACTGAAGAATACACAAAATTCAGTCCTCCCTGTGGATATGACCCTCGCTTCCCGCTAAATTACATGAACGATTCGTACGCTTGCGAGGTATTAAAGCCGATGTAACTAAATTTTACATCAACAGTCTTGCCCACAGAACATGACTCGGTTCTCACTCACTTTGTAGAGTGATTTTTGGAGTCTAAGGGATTGCCCCTAATTCAAGAACAAGGTAAAAAATTCTGATTTTCCAGGGGTACCACTTAATTTGAAAAGAATGATACCATTATTAAATGGCAAATTGAAAATTTGTCACCTAGAGGTATCAAATTAACAATTGAGGTAATTGGAAGTGAATTGGTCATTCATGCAATCTATCTATAACTAGAAGTTCAATTTTAGAATGATATCATGGAAGATTCTTCCCCACATAACATGACTCGGTTCTCACTCATTTTGTAGAGTTATTTTTGGAGTCTAAGGGATTGCCCCTGATTCAAGAACAAGGTAAAAAATTCTGATTGTTCAAGGGGCACCACTTCAATTTTTTTTTAATTTGAAAAGAATGATACCAGTATGTTATGGACTCCATAGCATCACGAGTTATCCATAGGCATAGGAATTAAATTATGTCAATTTAATTTTCATGTAATTTCAATTCGGTTTGGTTTAATTTGGGTTGGTTCAATGTAATGTGGCGTGAACCACTTGACCTAATGGGTCATCTTTGTATTTTCGTCCTCAACCCTATTTAGGGGGACGTGAAGGAAAAGAGAGGCAAGTATTGAGAAAATTATATTTTACAGGTCTGATTCTCCCTCAGAGGTCAAGGTCGGATTCTCCCTTTGAGGTCCAAGGTTGAGCTTCCTCCAAAGCTCCTTCATTCTAAATTGAGTTCCACCATTACTCGTTCAAGAAACAAGGTTTCTCTTCCAACGTCAAGATCAACCATGGAGGGAAGAGAGGAAAGAAGGGTGACTCGATCCATGGCAAGGGAAGAACCTAACATCTTGGTATCAGACAGATCCACCCTTGGGGATTCCTCTTCCCCTGACGATTTGAGACAGTTAGTGGAAGATAATAGGCATAGGACAGATAACCAGGCTCATGCCCTGGAAGAGGTGCGTCAAACAACCTCTGATTTGCGTGAGGCAATAAAATCAATGGATGCTGCCATCCAAGCTCTCCTCCGGCGACAAGAGGACCATGATACATGAGCCCAACCTCCAACTGCCTACTCTCCACCGGCCGAACACCATCCATTCCACCCACCACCTCCCCCACAACCACCAATGCGTCAACACCATTCCCATCTGGGGCCTGCCGTTCAAGGACCAAACATTGTGTCCAGGTATTTAAAACTTAACTTTCCTACGTATGATGGGTCTAAGGACCCTTTGATTTGGTTAGCCAAGTGTGATCAGTTCTTTTACCATCAAAAAACACCTGCGGATGAGAAAGTGTATTTGGCCGCCTACCACATGCTCGATGAAGCGCTTCTATGGTACCACCAATTCCGAAATGACCAAGTGCTTCAGGATTGGGCAACTTTTAGACAGTCTTGCATGATGAGATTTGGTCCTCCTGCTAGTAGCAATCCATTGGGCGAATTAATCAATTACAAACAAACTAGAACACTAGATGTGTACCAAAAGACCTTCCAGGAAAGGTTAGGCCGAGCAAACCAGTTTGTTAGCCACACATAGTATGTTCATATTTTTACTGCTGGTTTGACTGAAGCTCTGCGTTTAGAAGTTGAATTACATGCTCCTACAGATTTAGACCACGTTATGAATTTAGCCAGAGCAATTGAGCACAAGCAGCGTGTTCTAAAGGAGTCACTAGTCAGAAAACCAGCTTGGCCAGGAAGGCACAATGCCTCTGCGCCAAACCATTCCTATGGACCTCCAAGATTTAGAGACAGTGCAGCCCCACTCCCAGACATCTCTAATTCAGCTCCACCTGCTCCTTACTTCAAAAAAATTACTAGACAGGAAATGGAGCAGAGAAAGGCCAAGGGCCTCTATTTTAACTGAGATGAACAGTATGTTTTTGGTCACCACTGCAAACGATTATTCAGTATATGTCTGTGGGAGGATGGAGACGAAATACCACAAGAGAAAGAAATTGTGGAAATTGACCAAGAAGAACCAGAGATTTCCCTTCATGCTATGACTGGTCTACGCAGTGCAAGCACAATGCAGGTTAAAGCCCAATTACATCATTTACAGTTACTGGCTTTAGTTGACTCGGGTAGTATACATAATTTTATCAGTCAGCAGGCGGCAGAACAACTTGGGTTAGTAGTACAGCAACAGAATGGTCTTTCTGTATCAGTAGCCAATGGGGCTAAAATTACTAGTGTAGGCATATCACTAGCCACACACTTTGATATTGAGGGATATAAATTTGTTGCAGATTTTCTGGTGATTCCACTATCAGGATTCGATTTGGTGCTAGGAATTAAATGGCTACAATTGTTGGGACCAATACTATGGGATTTCCAAGCACTGACCATGTCTTTTATAGAGGACCAACATCAAATTATATTGCATGGCACACAAGCACCACTCACCTGCGCACTATAGGTTGCCCAGGTGCAGTCCACAAATACATGCCAGTTATCTCACTTACTTACAGAATTTGAGGATATCTTTCAAGACCCTACTGCCTTACCGCCACTTAGGCACTGTGATCACCGTATCTGTTTGAAATCGGGGACCGAGCCAGTAGTGGTACTTTCGTATTGTTACCCTCACTTACAGAAGGATGAGATTGAAAGGCAGTGCCAGCAGATGTTAGCATAGGGTATTATTCAGCCCAGCAGGTCTCCTTTTTCTTCACCGGTATTACTAGTCCGCAAGCATGATAAGTCATGGAGGTTCTGTGTGGATTACCGACAACTCAATGCCCATACAATTAAAGATAAATTTCCTATTCCAGTGGTGGACGAACTGTTAGATGAGCTACATGGAGCTACTATATTTACTAAACTCGATTTGAAATCTGGCTATCATCAAATCCGAGTTCATCCATCAGATGTGGAGAAAATAGCGTTCCGCACGCATCACGGCCATTTTGAATTCCTCGTAATGCCATTTGGTCTATCAAATGCACCTTCCACCTTCCAGGCCCTCATGAATGAGGTATTTTCCCCTCTCTTGCGAAAATATGTATTGGTCTTTTTCGACGATATTTTGGTCTATAGCAACAGCTGGGAAGAACATCTTCAGCACCTTCACTAGGTATTTTCTCTTATACGTTCACATCATTTGGTTTTAAATCAGTCAAAATATTCTATGGGCACATCAGAAGTGGCATATTTGGGTCACGTTATTTCAGCATCAGGGGTGAAGGTAGACCAGAGCAAGATACACGCGGTCACAGATTGGCCTATTCCTACATCTATTACAGCCTTAAGAGGATTTTTGGGCCTAGCTGGATATTATAGAAAATTTATTCGTAGCTATGGCCAGCTTGTAGCTCCGCTCAACAATCTCCTCAAGAAAAATGCTTTTACCTGGTCAGAGACAGCAGCTCATTCCTTTTAGCAATTGAAAGACGCCTTATCATCAGCCCCAGTTTTGCAGCTCCCCGACTTTGAGGAGTCCTTTGTAGTGGAATGTGATGCTTCAGGGGGCGGTATTGGCGCAGTGTTGCACCAACAGGGCCACCCGATTGCTTATTTTAGCCGTCAACTGGGCCAACACCACCACAAGTTGGTAGCTTATGAGAGGGAATTAATTGGATTGGTGAAAGCTATACAGCATTGGCGCCCTTATCTTTGGGGACGTTGTTTTTTGATTCGCACTGATCATTGCAGCTTCAAGTATCTTCTTGAGCAGCGTCTCACTACACCACAACAGCATTGGTTAAGTAAGCTTATGGGGTTTGAGTTTTCTGTCGAGTATAAACCGGGGAGTTTGAATGTAGGGGTTGATGCCTTATCTCGCCAGGATGTTCCAGAGCCGCAATTAAACGCCATCAGTCAGCCCAGAGCTCTCTTGTTGGATTCTATACAGGAAGAGGCACAACAGTACCCAGATATTATCTCGTTATGCAAGGATATCCAGCAAGGCACAGCGGCACCACATTGGACGGTTCAGGCAATCTCGTCCTCTACAAAAACAGAATTTTTCTACACCACACATCCCCTCTGATTAACAGCATTTTGGCCTCCTTCCATGACAGTACACATGAGGGCCGACAGAAAACATATTTTTGAATT
The DNA here is from genome assembly GCF_029961685.1 of Aristolochia californica. Taxonomy (NCBI): domain Eukaryota; kingdom Viridiplantae; phylum Streptophyta; class Magnoliopsida; order Piperales; family Aristolochiaceae; genus Aristolochia; species Aristolochia californica. The sequence goes on from NW_027182257.1 coordinate 5,853,751, forward strand.
AGTAGGGAATTTTATTGAAGGGGCATGAAGTTCAATATAGCTGATTATGTGGCGGCTTGTCAGACTTGTCAACGGAATAAAGCTGAAACATTAAGTCCAGTGGGGTTGCTCCAACCACTTCAGCTCCCATCACAGGTCTGGTCTGATCTTTCTATGGACTTCATAGATGGACTTCCCTCTTCGTCAGGTAAATTTGTTATCCTGGTAGTGGTGGATCGTTTCTCTAAATATGGGCATTTCATTCCTCTGGCACATCCTTACACTGCAACGCAGGTAGCTCAAATTTTTATGGATAACATTGTACGATTACATGGGATGCCTAATTCAATTACCAGTGATAGGGATGCAATCTTTACAAGTACCTTCTGGAAAGAACTCTTCAAGTTACAAGGCACAACGTTAGCCTTTTCTTCAGCCTACCATCCACAAATTGATGGTCAGACAGAGGTCGTCAACAAAACCATTGAAATGTATCTCCGCTGTTTCGTGGGGCACTCACCTAAGAGGTGGGTTAAGTGGCTCGCCTAGGCTGAGTTCTGTTACAACACCTCCTACCACAGTGCTCTCGGCACAACCCCATTCAAGGTGGTATATGGTAGAGAACCTCCCCGTCTTTTAGCCTATGAACCAGGGGCCTCTAAAGTCGCAACTTTCGACCAAGCATTGGCTGAAAGAGACACATTCATCACAGAGGTGCGCACTCATCTACAGAAGGCACAAAATTCTATGAAACAATATTATGACAAGAAGCACCGGGAAGTTTTCTTTTCTCCTAGAGATTATGTTTAGTTGCGTCTCCAACACTACAGGCAGTTGTCATTGACAGCCTCCAAACGTCACAAGCTCTCTCCAAAATATTATGGTCCCTTTCAGGTGATGGACCGCATTGGGACAATGGCCTACAGATTGCAGCTTCCGCCAGAGGCCAAAATTCACAACGTCTTTCACGTCTCACAATTAAAGGCCTTCCACGGTGATTCGCCCATGCTGCACACCCCGCTGCCACCACTCCATGAGGGACGTGTACTTTCTACCCTGGCACAGGTATTACAAACTCGTCGTATTCACGGTGATTGGGAGATCTTAGTGCAATGGGCTGATGCTGACCCCAGTGACACGACATGGGAGCCATTAGCGGCGTTTTGCACCCTCTACCCATACTTTGAGCTTGAGGACAAGCTCTTTCTCCAAGGGGGGGGGGGTGATGTTATGGACTCCATAGCATCACGAGTTATCCATAGGCATAGGAATTAAATTATGTCAATTTACTTTTCATGTAATTTCAATTCAGTTTGGTTTACTTTATTTGGTTTGGTTTAATTTGGGTTGGTTCAGTGTAATGTGACATGAACCACTTGACCTAATGGGTCATCTTTGTATTTTCGTCCTCAACCCTATTTAGGGGGACGTGAAGGAAAAGAGAGGCAAGTATTGAGAAAATTATATTTTACAGGTCTGATTCTCCCTCAGAGGTCAAGGTCGGATTCTCCCTTTGAGGTCCAAGGTTGAGCTTCCTCCAAAGCTCCTTCATTCTAAATTGAGTTCCACCATTACTCGTTCAAGAAACAAGGTTTCTCTTCCAACGTCAAGATCAACCATGGAGGGAAGAGAGGAAAGAAGGGTGACTCGATCCATGGCAAGGGAAGAACCTAACACAGTATTAAATGGCGAATTGAAAATTTGTCTCCTAGAGGTATCGAATTAACAGTTGAGGCAATTGGAAGTGAATTGGGCATTCATGCAATCTATCTATAACTAGAAGTTCAATTTCAGAATGATATCATGGAACACTCTTCCCCACAAAACATGACTCGGTTCTCACTGACTTTGTAGAGTTATTTTCGGAGTCTAAGGGATTACCCCTAATTCAAGAAAAAAAATTCTGATTGTTCTAGGGGCACCACTTCATTTTTTTTAATTTGAAAAGAATGATACCATTATTAAATGGCGAATTGAAAATTTGTCACCTAGAGGTATCGAATTAACAGTTGAGGAAGTTGGAAGTGAATTGGTCATTCATGCAATCTTTCTATAACTTGAAGTTCAATTTAATAATCATATCACAGAACACTCTTCCCCATAGAATACGACCCGGTTCTCACTAACTTTGTAGAGTTATTTTCAGTATAAGGGATTGCCTCTGATTCAAGAACAAGGTAGAAAAATTCTAATTGTTCTAGGTGCACCACTGACTATGACTACTTATATGCAAGACACCACAAACACTCCTCCACCTGAGGCCTATTTATTGGGTATGTTGGAAGATGGGCTCAAACATACAAGCTCAAGGCTAGAAGCCCACACGTCAAAGGAGTGTCAAAGTGGTAATTTATGATAAGTTCCATAAGGATGGCATAAAGATGTAAATACGTTGTCTGATTATGTCATTTAATCTATTGAGTTGTAGCCCTAAGGACATTGTAACACTATAAATAAGAGCTTTGGCTAAGAGGTACAAAATTGAAGTCTTCTCCTCTCTTCTCCCTTGATGCATTCCCTCCTTCCCTTAATCCAAACTCTCCTCTCTCACTTCCTTCTCCTTCCTCTCTCCTCTCTCTCTTCTCTCCTTCTTCTTCCACGTTAACCTAGAGTCCTTCTCAAGGGATCCTAACTTCTAAATGTTATTGGAGGTTAGAGTTTAGGATCCCTATTCAAGTAGTTATGTCATCCATTCAAGAAGTTTTTTATAGAAGTAGTTTTGCCATGAAGAGATAGGTAAAGTTTTTTTTTTCATATTCCTTCTTTACGGTTTCTATTTTTTTTATTCTTGAGTTACATCAAGTCAGGATAATCTTCATAAACATTGTGAAGATCTATTTTTTATGACTAAAAAGATGTTATAGTCTTGATCATCTTGTATCAAAATTGCATGATTGATCAAAAGTTGTTATTTTATGATTTGGATTAAGTTAACTTTATGTACTTTGATCAAACATCGTTGATATGAGATTTCAGCATATGTTACAGTCAATTCTATAATCTAACGTTACTCATGGGATTGGGTTATGTTGTTCGATGACCATCATTTGGTTAGAGTTCCAACATTTACTTATTCCTATTATTTCTTTCTACTTTTGAACTTCAACAATTGAATGGTTTTGTTGAAGTATTCCCATGAGTTGGAAATTATTTTTCCAAGAAATTGCTCTCGGTTTGCCCAGAAAGGCCTTGTCTAAATTTGCTCTCGGTTTTGTGGTTGAGTTTGGATTAAGGATGAGAGTTGCATCTATTCTCTTCTCTCCATTTGTTAGATAAATATAAGAGAAGTTGAGTAGTGGTTGATTCTTGTTATCACTTGACAAAAACACAAATGTTTTCCATGATTTGGTGCTTATTCTCGTGAAAATATTCTTTAAATATTTTTTGTTGGTGGCTAATTTGGTCTATGGGCGTTTCAAATTATGTTGTGTAATTATTATTTGAAGAAGCCTTTTGAAAATTGACCATAACAGTTGATTTGTTTCAACATGGAGAGTGGACCTATGAGTAATAAGAGTGACATACTTTGAATTACTACAATTCCACTAAGAGGTCTTTCCAATTACCTCAACTGGTCACAATCGGTACGAAGGGTTTTCATTACTCGTGACCTTCTCAGTCATGTTATCAAAATCCCTCCTCCGATTGATGAAGAAGATGAAGCCTACGACAAGTGGGTTGTAAACGATAATATGGTTATTAGTTGGCTTATTAACAGCATGGAAGAGCATGTAGCTAATAATGTGGTCTACTTGGAAACATCAAAGGATATTTGGGACACATGTGCTAAGCTCAATTCAAGTACCGCCTCCTTGCAAAGAGTATATGATGTTTTACAAAGTATGCTGGCTACCAAACAAGGAGATAATATTCATAATTTTTTGGCCTAGTTTCGTGGCCTTCTCAAAGAATTGAAAATTGCTCAACCATACTCTACTGACATTGTTGTTCAATAAAAACAACGAGAGGCCCTGACAACAGCTATTTGCCTTACCCATATTAAGCTTTATCTAGAGGTGGCTAAGACTCAGCTTCTTAGTTCCTCTACTCTTCCCTCATTTGATAACATCAATTCTACATTGTTACGAATTCCTGATCCATCTCCTCATTCTCCGATTGATGCTCCATCAGCTATGTTCTCTGGCATTCAGAGTACATCATCCCAATCCTGAGGACACAACAAAAATACAAGAGGAGGCAGCAATAGGGGTGGTCGAACGGGTCTGACTCATTCTCGCACTGAGCCACGATTGTGAACTTACTATGGTGGTGAGAACAACATTGTGGATTCATGCTGGAAACTCCATGGCAAGCCTGATTGGGCCACAACAAATCCAACCTCAATTAATGTTGAGAAAAGGAGGAATTGGCTAATTCTCCTTCCGGGAATGTGACTATTACTGCGGAAGATTATGCTACAATTCAGAAGTTGAAATCCTTATTGGAGTCCTCTACTCCACCAGGACATACTGCTGCCACTACCATTGCCTCAGGTATGCTTTCTTCCTCTTCAACCTCTTCCTCTTGGATCATTGACTTCAGGGCTTCCGAACATTTTTCAGGTAACAAACACATGCTTCATTCATTGTCTCCATGTCTTCCTCATAAATTTGTCACTATTGCTAATGGTTCCCAAACCAAGGTGCTTGACAAGGGTTCCTCCTCTCTTACCTCGTCTATTCCTCTTCAAGATGTGTTGCTTGTTCCTCAATTTCTGTTAAATTTTCTCTCCGTAAATCATTTAACCAAACAATTGAATTGCTTTATCACCTTCTCACCATCTTCGTGTACATTTCATGATCTAACTATGAAATAGGTGATTCGTGGAGGCCATAAAATAGGGGGATTATACTATTTTACTCTTCCACCTGTAGCTACTATTTCATCCACTACATCCGATGCTCAACTTTGGCACAACTGGATTCGTCATCCATCTATCTCGTCACTTCGTTCTTTAGTTTCATCTCTTAAATCTTTGTCTACTTTCAATTGTGAGGCATGTCAATTACGTAAGCATATAAGGAGTACATATTCTCCTCGTCTTACAACTACCAGTGTTATTTCGTTTGCATTAATACACTCTGATTTATGGGGGACCTTTACAGGTCTCTAACATTTCTCAAGTGCAATATTTTGTTACTTTTGTTGACAATTTTACCCAAGTAACTTGGTTGTTTTTATTTAAAGAATAATAAAAAAATCTTTCTATTTCTAAAAACTTTCATGCAAAGGTAATGATACAATTTGGGAAGAAAATACAAATCCTTAGATCCGATAATGCTAAGGAATATTTTTCTAATGAGTTTAAATCATTTTGTGAGGGTAATGGGCTTGTTCATCAAACATCATGTGCCTATACCCCTAAAAAAATGGTGTTGCTGAAAGAAAGAATCGTCACCTCCTTGAAGTTTGTTGAATTTATGGAAAAGGAAAATACTTCATTGACCTGTTATAATCAAAGTACATGAACCTCTATTTATAATAAATGAAGGTAAAAGAGTCCAATTACAATAAAACTACCTTTGTCCCAATTACACCCAAACTCTGTTAAATTTATGGAAAAGTGAATACTTCATTGACATCAATAACTTGTTGTAATCAGAGTACATGAACCTCTATTTATAATAAAGGAAGGTAGTAGAGTCCAATTACAATAAAACTACCCTTGTCCCAATTATACCCAAACTCTAACACTTGAAGATAAGTCATAACATAATTAAATAACTCAATATAGATAAAAGACAAACATAACTCAAACTAAAACTCTTATTTGACGTAACCATAAGATAAGATACTTTTGTGGGTCCTTCTTGATCTTCCAACTGATGTGATAAAGATGCCAGCTCATGGTAATTATTGTGGGTCCTACTTCTTATGGGCTTGGGCCCATCTTGTGGGTCTTCCTTGGTCATGTGGCCCATCTTATAATAATCTTAGATATGTGGGCCTTCCTTGGTCATGTGGGCTTGAGCTTATCTTCCAACAAACTCTAACACTTAAAGATAAGTCCTAGCATAATTAAATAACTTAATATAGATAAAAGACAAATATAACTCAAACTAAAACTCTTTTAGGACGAGACCATTAGATAAAGATACTTTCTTGAGTCCTTCTTGATCTTCCAACTTATGTGATAAGGATGCTAGCACATGGTAATCATTGTGGGTCCTACTTCTTATGGGCTTGGGCCCATCTTGTGGGCCTTCTTTGGTCGTTTGGCCCATCATATAATACTTTTAGATATGTGGGCCTTCTTTGGTCGTGTGGGCTTGAGCCCTATCTTCCAACGCTCCTCCTCGAGCTGGGGGTGAGAGAATATCAAGAACTCCCAGCTTGCTGCAAATGATGTATAGGATCTTTTTGTATAAAATGCAAGTCCTCCAATCTTCCAACACTCCCACTCACGCTGGTGCTTTCTTCCTTTAGACCCAGCTAGCCAATTCAGGGGGGGTATAACATAGATGCAAAAATAAGTTCCTCCGTCATGGTTTCCCAACCATGATATTTTTTGATAGGGCCCATCATGGTTTCCTAACCGTGATATTTTTTTATAGGGTATTAAGTTTCTCCGTCATGGTTTTCCAACTGTGATATTTTTTTAGGGTATCCTCCATCATGGTTTCCCAACCATGATTTTTTTTAGGGGTAAAATAAATGATGATATGTGGCCACCTCTTCTTCAATAATAATGTCCCCAAAGAGACATAATAGCTACAACTGAATATAACATGACCATCTTCGAACACATATAACATGAATCAAAATAATAAGCCTTATAGAAGGACCCATGAAATTATCATAATCCGATATAAATATTTTTTCTTACATGTAGAAACTTCATCTTTTGTGCTCCCCTTTTCTTGAATATTTTGGTCACATAAACTCATCCACAACATATAGAATAAAATATTTCTTTCTTGTACTTCTACTTCTCCCCCTCTAGCTGGGAGGCAATGGCAGTGATCCCAGCTTGAACCAAATATCATAGATGTAGCAATAAGCCCATATAATAGAGATGCATAGATAAGCCCTCAAACCAGGGAGAAGTGAGATATTTTTCTGATATATCAACTCAAAAAGTGACGCAAAACAATGGACATAAATTCAGATTTTTCAATACAACGGAATACCAGCATGACATTTGATTCTTCTAATGCGAATATTTCTTTAAATATAGATTAGATTGACATGAAATTTTCTCCTTCTGAAAGTAGAATTAAATACATTTCATCAAAATATAACTTAAATTCATAAAATATAATAATCAGAATAAAAATAATCTGATATATTTCAATCTCTGTCATCTAGTCGAACTATGTACTATTTCTCCTGTTTTTCTAGAATGACCATTGAATCTTCCAAGATCAATCTCTCCTTAAAAAAATCATACCGAGAATTGGTTGATAGGTAAGCAAATAGACTTATGTATCTTTCTTTTGATATATAATTCTCTATATAAAGTCTTTTTCTTGATAGCAAAAATACCTCGGAAGTTGAGGCTTTCTGCTGCCGCTCGAACATCTTTTTCAATCTGACCTTTGTTGTTTCAAATATCGATTTCTCTTTGTAGATAACTCAGATAAAAAATTGGTTGAATATTTAAAATAATAGACTTACATATATTTATTTTTATATATATTTCTCCATATAAAGTCTAGTTCTTGATATAAAAAATACCTCGGAATCTGAAGATTGCTGCTACTGCTTGAACCTTTTTGCAATCATACCTTTTCACATTCAAATATCGATATCTCTCTGTATATAACTCCTATTTGAACAAATCATTTATCTTTGGAAAGTAGACTCAAATATCTTTCCTTCAATATATAATTTGTAATATTAAAAACTCCGTCTAGAGGTAAAAAAATGCAAAGTATACTATGGGTGTTCGGACTGAAAAAATATAACTACAAACCTAGACTTAGGGTTTAGGGTTTAGAGAAAAGGATCTTATTATCTCTGTGGGTTGACCAAGTCAACTCATAGAACCTGCTCTGATACCATGTTGAATTTTTGGAAAAGGAAAATACTTCATTGAATGGCTATAATCAGAGTACATGAACATCTATGTATAATAGAGGAAGGTAGTAGTGTCTAATTATAATAAAACTATTTTTGTCCCAATTACACCTAAACTCTAACACTTAAAGATAAGTCCTAGCATAATTAAATAACTTAATATAGATAAAAGACATACATAACTCAAACTAAAACTCTTCTAGGATGTGACCATTAGATAAAGATACTTTCTTGAGTCTTTCTTGATCTTCCAACTGATATGATGAGGATGTTAGCTCATGGTAATCATTGTGAGTCCTAATTCCTATGGGCTTGGACCTGTCTTGTGGGCCTTCTTTGGGTATTTGGCCCATATTATAATACTCTTAGATATGTGGGCCTTCCTTGGTCGTGTGGGCTTGAGCCCTATCTTCCAACAAAGTTGCTCGAGGCCTCCTCTACTTCATGAAAGTACCCTACTTTTATTGGCCTCATGCTATTCTTACAACATGCTTTCTCATCAATAGGTTACCTTCATCAGTGCTTAGCAATCAAACTCTGTATTCTATTTTTTTTCATGGTGAAGATTTTTTTTCTCATCCTCTTAAAGTGTTTGGTTGCACATGTTTGTAAACTTGATCCTTGGTCTCTGAGGTGTATTTTTTTGGGGTATTCTCGAACTTAGAAAGGATATATTTATAAGGTTGATGGTATCTTGGGATGTGACTTTCTTTGAAGACACTTCCTTCTACTTCTCACATCAGGCTCCTCCAAGATTTACCTTTTTTCCTACCATTCCATGCCTGCTCGTGCCATTTATTGGAGATATTACTCAACCCCTTGAAGCACCGGTTGTTCCCTCACCTGTAGAGTTTTTGGATCCACTCGAGGTAAATCTTTCTCCTCCTCCTATGTTTGGACCTGAATTTGATACTCGGCCTATTACATTACGAAAGGAATGTCGTTCTTGTACTACGTCTCATCCAATTGCCAATTTTATGTCTTCTCATCACTTATCTTCTGAGTGTGTTCAGTTTCTTGCTTCTTTTTCATCTGTTTCCATTCCACAATCCCATCAGGAGGCCCTGTAGCATCCAGGATGGAAGGCAGCTATGGATGAAGAGATGCATGCATTATATGAAAATCAAACATGGACATTGGCATCACTCCAAAAATGGAAAAGACCGGTTAGTTGAATATGGGTATCTACAGTGAAACACAACCCAGATGGGTCGGTTGCTCATCGTAAAGCATGACTCGTTGCAAAAGGTTACACTCTGTGCTATGAGATATATTATGAAGAGACTTTCTCTCCAGTTGCAAAACTAAACTTGGTATGTGTTGGAAGATGGGCTTTAGCCCACAAGCTCAAGGCTAGAAGCCCTACGAGTCAAAGGAGTGGTAAAGTGGTTATTTATGGTATGTTTCATAAGGATGGCATGAAGATGTAAATACATTGTCTTAGTATGTCTTTTAATCTATTGAGTTGTAACCCTAAGGGCTTTGTAACACTATAAATAATAGCATTGACTAAGAGTTAACGTATTCAAGCCTTCTCCTCTCTTTGAGAAAACGTCTAGCCACCCTCTCTTCTCCCTTGACGCATTCCCTCCTTCCCTTAATCCAAACTCTCCTCTCTAACGTCCTTCACCTTTCTCCCCCTTATCTCTCTTCTCTCCTTCTTCTTCCACATTAACCTATAGTCATTCTCATGGGGCACTAACTTCTACATGGTATCAGATCTTGGAGGTTAGGATCCCAATTCAAGTAGCTATGTCATCCATTCAAAAAGTTTTGTATAAAAGGAGTTCTACCATGAAGTGATAGGTAAAATCTATTTTTTTCTCTCTTTACAGTTTCAATTTTCCCTTCTTGAATTTTGTATTCACGTCAAGGCAAGATAATCTTCATAAACATTGTGAAGATCTATCTTGTATTACTAAAAAGATATTGTAGTCTTGATCATCTTGTAGCAAAATTACACGATTGATCAAAGGTTGTTTTTTTTTGTTGGTTATTTGGATTCAATTACCTTTATGTAATGGGAATCAAACATTATTGATATGGGATTCCAGCATATGTTGTTGTCAATTCTATAATCAAACGTTATTCATGGGAGTGTGTTATGTTGTTGGATAATTATTATATGTTTGATGAAATTCCATCACTCACTTATCCCTATTATTTTTGCGTTTGATGTTCAGCAATTGAATTTTTTTTGTGTTGAAGTATTCCCATGAGTTTGAATTTATTTTGCCAATAAATTGCTCTCGGTTTGCCAAGAAAGAGTATATGGCTAAGTTTGCTCTCGGTCTTGTGGTTGAGTTTGGATTAAGGATAAGAGTTGCTTTTATTCTCTTCTCTCTATTTTTTTTTATAAATATAAGAGAAGTTGAGTAGTGGCTGGTTCTTGTTCTCACTTGACAAAAGCACCATTTTTCCATGATTTGGTGCTTATTCTCATGAAAATATTTTCTACTTATTTTTGGTGGCTAATTTTATCTACGGGTGCTTCAAATTACATTGTGTAATTGTTATTTGAGCCCCTTTTACAATTGACCTCACTAGTTGATTTGCGTCAACATGGAGAGTGGACATATGAGTAATAAGAGTGACATACTCTGAATTACTACAATTCCACTAAGAGGTCTTTCAAATGACCTCAGCTAGTCACAAGTATAGAGGGTTCTCGTCACTCGTGACCTTCTCAGTCATGTTATCAAAATCACTCTTCCGATTGATGAAGAAGATGAAGTCTACCGTACATGGTTATTCGTTGGCTTATTAACAATATGGAAAAGCATGTCACTAACAATGTGATCCAATTGGAAACTTCCAAGGATATTTGGGACACATGTGCTAAGCTCTATTCCAGTACAACCTCCTTGCAAAGAGTATATGGTGTTTTCCCAAGTATGCTGGCTACCAAACAAGGAGATAATATTCATGAGTTTCTGGCTCAATTTTGTGGCCTTCTCCAAGAATGGAAAATTGATCAACCATACTCTACTGACATTGTTGTTCAAGAAAAACAGCGCAAGGCCCAGGCAGTGGCTATTTGCCTTACCAATATTAACCGTACCTAGAGGTAGCTAAGATTCAGCTTCTTAGTTCCTCTGCCCTTCCCTCTTTTGATGGCATCAATGCTACGTGGTTACAGATTCCTGATCAATCTCCTCCTTCTTCGATTGATTCTCCATCAGCTATTTTCTTTGGTAATCGTGGTGCATCATCCCCATTTCAAGGATGCGGAAGAAATACAAGAGGAGGCCACAATAGAGGTGGTCGAACGGGTCAGACCCATTCCCACACTGAGCCTCGATTGTGCACTTACTGTGGTGGTCAGAACCACCTTGTGGATTCATGCTGGAAACTTCGTGGCAAGCCTGATTGGGCGATTGCCAATCCAGCCTCAGTTAATGTTTAGAAAAAAGAGGATATGACTGATTCTCATTCCGGGAATGTGACTATTTTTACGGAAGACTATGCTGCAATTCAAAAGCCGAAATCCTTATTGGATCAGTCATCTACTCCACTAGGCCCTACTGCTGCCACTACCATTACCTCAGGTATGCTTTCTTCTGCTTCAACCCCTTCCTCTTAGATCACTGACTCTGGGGCTTCCGAACACTTGTCAGGTAACAAACACATGGTTCATTCATTGTCTTCAGATCTTCCTCATAAATTTGTCACTATTGCTAATGGTTCCCAAACTAAGGTACTTGGCAAGGGTTCCTCCTCTCTTGCCGCGTCTATTCCTCTCTAAGATGTGTTATTTGTTCCTCAATTTTTGTTATATTTGCTCTCCATTTTTCAATTAACCAAACAATTGAATTGTTCTGTCGCCTTCTCACCATCTTCGTGTATAGTTCAGGATCTAACTACAAAATAGGTGATTGGTGGCGGCCATGAAAAAAGGGGGTTTCTACTATTTTACTTTTCCACCAGTAGCTGCTATTTCATCCACTACATCCGAGGCTCAACTATGGCACAACCGGCTTGGTTATCCATCTTCCTTGTTACTTCTTTCTTTACTTCCATCTCTTAAATCTTTGTCTAATTTCAATTGTGAGGCATGTCAATTAAGTAAGAATATTAGGAGTACATATTATCCTCGTCTTACAACTACTAGTACTACATTTGCATTAATACATTTTTATGTATGGGGCCCTTTAAAGGTCTCTAACATTTCTCAGGTTCAATATTTTGTTACTTGTGTGGACGATTTTACCCGAGTGACTTAGTTGTTTTTGTTTAAAGATCGATAAAAAATTCTTTCTATTTTTAAAAATTTCATGCAATGGTTCTAACACAGTTTGGAAAAAAAATCAAATCCTTAGATCCAATAATGCTTAGGAATATTTGTTTAATGAGTTTTAATCATTTTGTGAGGGTAATGGGCTTCTTCATCAAACATCATGGGCCTATACCTCTCTACAAAATTGTATTTTTGAAAGAAAGAATCGTCAGCTCCTTGAAGTTGTTCGGCGCCTCCTCTACTCTATAAAGGTATCCTACTTTTATTGGCCTCATGCTCTTCTTGCATCATGCTTTCTCATCAATAGGTTACTTTCATCAGTACTTAGAAATCAAACTCTGTATTCTATTTTGTTTCATGGTGAAGTGTTATTATCCCGGATCTGACACATGGATTAGTAGGGAGGAAGAAGAGAAAGACAAAGATCAAGCCGAAGGGAAGCTTGAAAACCCTAGGTTCTTTGAGGAGAACGCACACCCTTGTTTACGCTAATTCAAAGCTTGCTTTTTCTTATTACTCTTACCCCTTAAATAGGGTTCACTCTTACAACGTTTAAGATAAAGTATTACAAAAATACCCCTATAGATAAAATATTACAAAAATGACTATGTGGCCTATTAATTTATTAACTGAAATAAAATAGAGTAAATTATAGAAAAACAATCAATTAGACTCTTAATAATGTTATTGCGTGCATAACATTACATCCCCTTGGGAGAAAGAGTTTGTCCTCAAGCTCAAAGGTAGGGTCTACTTGCCCGTGCCGACGTCTCTATGTTAGCCCTCTGGATGATAAAACTGGTGCATCCTACCAGAGAAGGAAATTTTATTTATTTATTTATTTATTTACTTTTCCGATGTTGTAGCATACCCCAAAACGGATAAGCAACCGAACAACAAGTTGAACTATCACCTGCTCCAAAATAGCAACTTCTGCTTTGATGTGAACAACCCTTGTGTGATTTGCCCCAACAGTTGCCTCATTGGCAAAATGCAGCATGTCCCCGGTAACATCAGTCTTTGGACCTAGTCCATATTCAGCAAAGTGCTGAACATTCTTGACTAAATTACCATGAGTGTAAGCACTGAACAGACGTAGGTAAGTGACCTCATCTAGTCCAATGACATTAGTTGTCATTGTACCAAATAGTTCTAGTAAAGTTGTGTATAACCCCTATGTTGTAAAACCAACAGCTTCATCTATGGATCCTTAGGAGGCTTAACTTAATAAAATCGTAGTTAAAGCTTCCATACCTTATGAAGTTCGCACAAACAGCAACATACTACCATTGTTGAAGTCTTTTCTGCAGCCGCAGACCAATATGGTGTATGCTTGTGTTGGCAGCAACAACATTGCGGGAAATCTGCTAAAAGGACTCACAAAGAGCAAGTAGTGCGCTCTGGGGAATTGTTGTAGCAACAGCGTGGAGGTTGGCAGTCCTTGCCATGTATGGCATCGCTATTTCTGTCAAAAGATTGCTTCAATTGTCCCAGCTGCCCCAAGGCGATGACCAGTAGCTCCCTTTGTTGAAGACAATGAATAAGCCACTGAAGTGGAGAAGTTTTGCTCAGTTGCCTCAAAAACATTTCTCTCAGGTTCCATGTTCTGATGTTTGGCACCTTTCTTCACTGCAATAGCACCAGCACCACCGAACAACATAACTAGTATATCATGTCGAAAAATGTGGTGCAAGACTGTTTTGTGCACTGTCACAACAGCTCTGTTTTCTTGGCTGTTTGGCATCACTGTTTTCAGCAGTGCCACTATTGTCAGCACTGGTTTCTGTAGTGCCACAGCAACAGCACAAACAAAATTGGTGAAGAACGCATGTGCTGCTTTATGTGGCCTGTTATGTGCATACCCTGCTGTACAGAGAACAAACACCCGGCAGTCACAGTTTGCATTCATTGGAGCCAGTCCAAGTGCCTCACATTGGCCAGCATGCTGTACTACTCGGCCCATTTTCACCTTCTTTAACAGTGAACATACAAAAAGAAGGCCAGATATAGTTACAGAATTGGGATCCTTAGTTTCCCACGTCTTTTCTGGCAAGAACTCTATGGCCTCGCTAGGATGACCTCTTTGAGTAGAGCCCAACAGCAGTGCTGTCCATGAGACTATCCAGAATTTGATTTGTTTTCAATCCACAATATGAAAAATCATTCTCCACAGTATATTCTCCACCATTTTCAGAAAAACCCAATTGCTAAGCATAAAAATCACTTTTTTCAGCAATGGTTTCTGGCTGTCTAGCAGCAAACGTTTTTTGCACTGCCACAACAACACTATGTTCTGCACTGTGACAGTAGCACTGTGTCCTTGGCTGTCTAGCAGCAATGTATTCTGGACTACTACAACAACATTGTTTGCTTGGCAGGCTGGCAGCACTGGTTTCAGCAGTGCCAGTACTGGTTGCTGTAGTGCTACATCAGCAACACAAAAAAAATTGTGGAAGAACCCAAGTGCTGCCAAACCAGCAGCTTCCTCTTGTCTCCTCTCCACATCCATAGGTGACTCTTCGGTATGAAAAACATCACTCAACTAGGTTAAAAGAGCCTTTTTTGGGTTTAAAGAACTCAATGTAGTGGAACTTCCTCTACCTAAGGAACTTACATATTCCAGGTGCTGCTCATCTATATCCCTTGTAATAGGTTTTTTCTTTTTTTTTTTTTTTTTTTTCTGTTGAGCCCATTTCTGCATTGCCACAGCAGCAACAAATTTAAAAATTGGAAGTGTCTCTCCCCAAAATGCATATCGCCAAGTAAGATGACCTCCAACCAATCCTCTATAAATATAACCCAATGCCACCCCGTTGGTATACACATGAAGAATATTCCTAGCCAAGATGTTTTATAAGTTTCAGGTGCAATCTCATCACTAAATGGAGCCTCTTTCATCATTGCAATAGCAGCAATTAGTGGACAATTCGTCCTCTTAAAGTATTTGGTTGCACATGTTTTATTCATGATACTTCACCACATAAGAGTAAACTTGATCCTCAGTCTCTAAGGTATATTTTTTTGGGTATTCTCAAACTCAGAAAAGATATATTTGTTATACGCCTACACTTTGGAGGTTGATAGTATCTCCGAATGTGACTTTCTTTGAAGACACTTCCTTCTACTCCTCACATGAGGCTCCTCCAAGGTTTACATTTCCTCCTACCACTCCATTCCCGCTTCTGCCATTTAAAGAAGATATTACTCAACCCCCTGAAGCACCGACCGTCCCCTCACCTGTGGAGTTGTCTGATCCACTTGAGGCAAGTCTTTCTCCTCCTCCTATGTTTGGGCCTGAATTTGATACTCGACCTATTATGTTACGAAAGGAAACCCGTTCTTGTACTACATCTCGTACAATTACCAAATTTATGTCTTCTCATCGCTTATCTTCTGAGTGTGTTCAATTTCTTGCTTCTCTTTTGTCTGCTCCATACCACAATCCTATCAGGAGGCCCTGAAGCATCTAGGATGGAGGTGGCTATGGATGAAGAAATGCATGCTCTATATGGAAATCAAACATTGACATTGGCATCGCTCCTAAAAGGGAAAAGACCGGTTGGTTGTAGATGGGTTTTTCGGTGAAACACAACCCAAATGGGTTGGTTGCTCGCTTTAAAGCACGCCTTGTTGCAAAAGGTTATACTCAGTGTTTTGGGATAGATTATGAAGAGACTTTCTCTCCGATTGCAAAACTGAATTCGATACGTATCATCCTCTTTATTGCTACTAACTCATCCTGGCTAGTATATTAGCTCGATGTCAAAAATGCATTTTTAAATGGTGATATACGCAAAGAAATTTATATGGTCCAACCACTAGGATATGTGGTTGGGGGAAGTCCGTATGCCAGTCAAAGAAATCTTTATATGGGCTTAAACAGTCCCCTCGGGCCTGGTTTGATAAATTCAGTCAAGTGCTTCTACAATTTGGCTTTCATAGTTGCTCGGTGGATCACTTAGTATATGTTAAAGATACTATCAAAGGGAAGATATTATTGGTTGTGTATGTTGATGATATTCTCTTGACTGTGAATGATGCTTATAGTATACAAAAAGTGAAGAATATGATATGTCAATAGTTCAAGACTAAATATTTGGGTAACTCAAATATTTTCTGGGTATAGAAGTCCTTCAGTCAAACCATGGAATAGTATTGTCTCAAAGATAATACGACTTGGATCTTCTTGAAGAAAAAAAATGAAGCAATATAGATTAGTTGATACACCTATGGATGCGAATGAAAAATTGTGTACCACAACTAGAGAAGATGTTGACACTAGAAAATATCAAAGACTTGTGGAAAAATTGATCTATCTCACGGTAACCAGGCCAAATATATCATATGTTGTGAGCGTGATAAGTCAATTCATGAACAAACCACAAATTACTCACTGGCAAGCATTGGAGAGAATACTATGATACTTAAAAGGTGTTCCAGGAAGAGGATTGTTGTATAAACAACATGGGCACTTCAATATAGAAGGCTTCTCAGATGCAGATTGGGTTGGATCACTCGATGATAGAAAATATACATTTGGGTATTGTACCCTTGTTGGAGGGAACATGGTCACATGGAAAAGCAAAAAGAAAAATGTGGTTACAAGATCTAGTGCTGAAGCAGAATACCGAACTATGGCCTACACTATAAGTGAACTTTTATGGATAAAGACTCTTCTTACCAAATTGGGATTTTATAAAGGAGGCTCTATGGGCCTACATTGTGTTAATCAAGCAGCTATTCAAATTACGTCAAATTCAGTCTTCCATGAAAGAACTAAACATATTGAAGTGGATTGTCATTTTATACGGGAAAAGTTGCAAGCAGGAATCATTTCTCTTAAGTATGTTTCATCTCAAGAGAAATTAGTTGATATCATCACCAAACCGATTACATCCAAAATTCTATCTTATATAGGTGACAAGTTTGGTATTTATGATGTATTTTCTCCTCCAGCTTGAGGGGGAGTGTTGGAAGATGGGCTCAAGCCCACAAGCTCAAGGCTAAAAGCCCACACATCAAAGGTGTGGCAAAGTGGTTATTTATGGTATGTTCCATAAGGATGACATGAATATGTAAATACATTGTCTTAGTATGTCTTTTAATTTATTGAGTTTTAACCTCAAGGGCTTTGTAACACTATAAATAAGAGCATTGGCTAAGAGGTAAGGCATTCAAGCCTTCTCTTCTCTTTGAGAAAACGTCCAGCCACCCTCTCCTCCCTTTATGCATTCTCTCCTTCCCTTAATCCAAACTCTCTAAGTTCCTTCTCTTTTCTCCCTCTTCTCCCTCTTCTCTCCTTCTTCTTCCACGTTAACCTAGAGTCATTCTCATGGGGGTCCTAACTTCTATAGTATGTATCATCCTATCTATTGCTGCTAACTCATCATGGCCCGTATATCAACTTGATGTAAAAAATATATTTTTAAATGGTGATATATGTGAAGAAATTTATATGGTCCCACCATGATATGTGGTTGAGGGGGATTCTGTATACCGGTTAAAGAAATCTTTATATGGGCTTAAACAATCCCCTCAGACCTGATTTGATAAATTCAGTCAAGTGCTTCTACCATTTGCCTTTCATCGGTGTTCGCTTGATCACTCAATATATATTAAAGATTCTATCAAAGGGAAGTTATTATTGGCCATGTATGTTGATGATATTATCTTGACCAGGAATGATGCTCATAGTATACAAGAAGTGAATAATATAATATGTCAAGAGTTCAAGACTAAAGATCTGGGTAAGCTCAAATATTTTCTGTGTATAGAAGTCCTTCAGTCAAAGCATGGGATAGTATTGTCTCAAAGAAAATACACCTTGGATCTTCTTGAATAAATGGGAATGAAGGGCAGTAGACCAGTTGATACACCTATGGATGCGAATGAAAAATTGTGAGTTAAGACTGGAGAAGATGTTGACACTAGCGAATATTAAGGACTCGTGGGAAAATTGATCTATCTCACGATAATCAGGCCAAATATATCATATGTTGTGAGCGTGGTATGTCAATTCATGCACAAACCACAAATTACTCTTTGGCAAACTTTGGAGAGAATAGTACAATACCTAAAAGGTACTTAGGAAGAGGATTGCTATATAAAAAACATGGGCACTTCAATATAGAAGGCTTCTTAGATGCAGATTGGGCTGGATCACCCGATGATAGAAAATTTATGTCTGGGTATTGTACCCTTGTTGGGGTGAACTTGTTCACATGGAAAAGCAAAAAGCAAAACGTGGTTGCAAGATCTAGTGTTGAAGCAAAATACCGAGCTATGGCCCACACTGTAAGTGAAATTTTATGGTTAAAGCCTCTTCTTACCAAATTGGGTTTTATAAAGGAGGCTCCATGGGCCTACATTGTGATAATCAAACAACTGTTCACATTACATCAAATCCAATCTTCCAAGAAAGAACTAAACATATTGAGGTAAATTGTCATTTTATACATGAAAAGTTTCAAGCAAGAATAATTTCTCTTAAATATGTTTCATCTCAAGAGCAAGTAGCTGATATCCTCACCAAACTGGTTACATCCAAAATTCTATCTTATATATGTGGCAAGCTGAGTATTTATGATGTATTTTCTCCTCCAATTTGAGGGGGAGTGTTGGAAGATGGGCTCAAACCCACAAGGTCAAGGCTAGAAGCCCACACGTCAAAGGAGTGAAAAAGTGGTAATTTATGATAAGTTCCATAAGGATGGCATAAAGATGTAAATACGTTGTCTAATTATGTCTTTTAATCTACTGAGTTGTAGCCCTAAGGGCATTGTAACACTATAAATAAGAGTTTTGGCTAAGAGGTAAGGAATTCAAGTCTTCTCCTCTCTTTCAGAAATCGTCCAGCCACCCTCTCTTCTCCCTTGATGCATTCTCTCCTTCCCTTAATCCAAACTCTCCTCTCTCACATCCTTCTCCTTCCTCTGTCTTCTCTCTCTTCACTCATTCTTCTTCCACGTTAATCTAGAGTCTTTCTCATGGGATCCTAACTTCTATAGGATGGAGATGAGTTTGTAAGGCTATTGAAACATAACATTGCAATTGTTGAAGATCATAGGAAGCAAAAAGCTAATCAACATCACATAGATAGGATCTTCTAGGTTGGTGATTTAGCATACCTCAAGCTACAATTGTATAGGTTGATCGTTGTTCAATGCTACGATAAAAAAAATTCTTTTGTTTTTGTGGGCCTTTCAAGGTGATCAAATTAGTTGGCCTAGTTTCCTACAAGTTGGAGTTGCCCAGTTGAACCATAATTCATCTAGTCTTGAACATCTCACAATTGAAGCCAAAGATTGGAGATGACATTTATAGTTTTTCCCCCACATTGCCTTAGTGGGACAACAATGACAATCTCTTGAAGGAACCAAATTGGATACTTCACTCTTGCAGGATTCGAATCAGTAGACACCTCCAAAGGGAATGTTAGTAGAGTGGAAGAACTTTCCCTAGTTTGATATTGCATGAGAGTATGAAGACTCATTTTGCATTTCTATCCTTTTTGAACCTTGAGAGCAAGGTACTATTCTAGGAGGTGAAATGATATGGTTATTTTAAGTTTTAGCACTAAAAACGATTTTAGGCAGTGACATTTTCACCAACGAATTAGATTACTCTAGTGATAGCTATAGTTTCCACTACAAAAATATTTTTTACCATTAGAAGTAAAATATTATCTTTGGAAAAAACATTTCTTCGAACACAATGATATTCTTCGGTGCAATAATTTTTTTTCGATGACTAGCTTCCTGCTAAAACCCAGGAAATAGTCATTTCCAGCAAATTTCATTTTTCATCAGTAAATAATTTTCCAACCAGTAACACCAAATCATATATATTTGGCAGGACCATTTGTGCTATAAAAATTTTCCCACCACCATATATTTTAGTATTTATAAAAAATAATATAAATATTAATTGATGAAAAAATCAATTTCGTTGAAAATTTTTTACTTGACTACATCTCTTTTCATGAGAGTCACGTAAGACTTCCTATATTATTCGTCAACTTGTTGGAAGATGGGCTCAAGCCCACACAATCAAGAAAGACCCACATATCTAAGAGTATTGTAAAATAGGTCACACGACCAAGCAAGGCCCATATATCTAAGAGTATTGTAAGATGGGCCCAAACCCATAAAAAGCAGGACCCACCATGATTACCATGAGCTGGCATCCTTATCACATAAGTTGGAAGATCAAGTGAGACCCACAAAGACAACCATGAGTTGGCATCTTTATCTTATGGTCACGTCCTCATAGAAGAGTTCTAGTTTGAGTTATGTTGTCTTCTATTTATATTGAGTTATTTAATTATGCTAGGACTTATCTTTAAGTGTTAGAGTTTGGGTGTAATTGGGACAAAGTTAGTTTTATTCTAATACGACTCTACTACCTTCCTTTATTATAAATAGAGGTTTAAGTACTCTGAATATAATACGTCAATGAAGTATTTCTCTTTTCCATAAATTCAACATGGTATCAGAGTAGGTTCTATGAGTTGACTAGGTCAACCCATAAAGGTAATGTGATATTTTCTGATCCTTTATTTTAATCAGTTTAGGTTTCGTATTTTTTTTCAGTCCCTATACCTATGAGTTGTTTTATATTTTTCAACTCTATACTGACTTTTCATATTAAAAAATATATATTGATGGAAAGATATTTGAGTCTACTTTCCAAGGAAAAACTATTCCAATCAGAGTTATCTACAGAGAGAAATAGATATTTAAAGTCGAAAAGGTCATATTGAAAAAATGGTTCAAGCAGTAGTAGAAAGCTTCAACTTCCAAGGTATTTTATGCTATCAAGAATGAGACTTTATATGGAGAATTATATATCAAAAGAATTATTTATAAGATTATTTTCCTACCTATTCAACCAATTCTTGATCTGAGTTATCTACAAAGAAAAATTGATATTTGAAGCAGCGAAGGTCATATTACAAAAAAGGTTCAAGCAGTAGCAAAAAGCTTCAACTTTGAAGGTACTTTATGCTATCAAGACTGAGACTTTATATAGAGAATTATATATCAAGAGAAATATTTGTAAATCTATTTTATTACCTATTCAATCAATTCTTGATTTGAATTTTTTATAAGGATATATTTATCTTGGAAGAGTCAATGGTCATGTTGGCAAAAGGAGAAAAAAGTACATAGTTCGGCCAGATTATAGTGAAAAAAATCTATCAGATTATTTATTTCAAAAGAAGTATAATTTATGAAGAGAAGTTATACTTGGATGAAAGATATTTAAGTCCTATTTCAGAAAGAGAAAGTTTCATGTCAATCTGATCTATATTTAAAGATATATTCGCATTGGAAGAATCAAAAGTCATGTTGGTATCCTGTTACATTGAAAAATCCGAATTTAAGCCGATTGTTTTGCGTCAATTTTTGAGTTGCTATATGAAGAAAATATCTTTCTCCCTGGTTTGAGGGCTAATTACTACACCTATGTGACCAAAATATTCAAGAAAGGGGGAGCACAAAAGATGAAGCTTTTGCATCTAAGAAG
This sequence comes from Aristolochia californica, assembly GCF_029961685.1. NCBI lineage: Eukaryota > Viridiplantae > Streptophyta > Magnoliopsida > Piperales > Aristolochiaceae > Aristolochia > Aristolochia californica. The sequence continues at coordinate 5,875,514 of NW_027182257.1, forward strand.
AAATTTTTACATCAGATTATTTCATGGGTCCTTCTACAAGTTTTATTATTTTGGTTCGTGTTATATGGGCCCAAGCCTATTTCAGCTACAGCTATTGTGTCTCTTTGGATGAGACATTTTTATTGAAGAAGTGGTGGCCTCGGTATCCTTCTCATACCATCCTTTATTTGACTCTCAAAAATATCTTTGGGCCAACCCTTATCGTAACCTTATGAGTATTGCTACGGTTGGCACACCATGACGGAGGAGCTTATTACTACATCTATGTTACAAGTTAATTTCTACATGTGAGAGTCGGTATCCGGGTTGGGACACCGTGATGAACGAGCTTATTACTACATCTATGTTACATCACCGTGATGGAAGAGTTTATTACTACATCTATGTTATACCCCCCTTAATTGACATTTATTACTCCTACCAATTGAGAGTCGTTGTTTGTGGAGGGACACAGTGATGGAGGAGTTTTATTACACTTCTGAGCATTGCGTGTAGACCTACTACCTACAGAAGATAGTAGTGTGCTCCAACCTACTAGAGTATGGACCAATGTCATACGACTTGGAGTGATTTTACTCTGACTTATCTTATGCTAGTTGGGCCTCATGGAAGAGCCACCAGCGTGAAGCAGAGTGCTAGAAGATATGGAGGACTGATATTTTATACAAAAAGATCTTATACATCATTTGCAGCAAGTTGCAAGAGCCACCAGTGTGAGGGGGGGGGGGGGGGGGGGGGGGTGTTGGAAGATGAACCCATTCCCAAACGATCAAGGAAGACTCACTTATCTAAGAGTATTGTCAGATGGGTCACACGACCAAGGAAGACCCACATATCTAAGAGTATTGTAAGATGGGCCACATGACCAAGGAAGACTCACATATCTAAGAGTATTGTAAGATAGGTCACACGACCAAGGAAGACTCACATATCTAAGAATATTGTAAGACGGGTCACACGACCAAGGAAAGCCCACATATCTAAGAGTATTGTAAGATGGACCCAAGCTCATAAGAAGTAAGACCCACCATGATTATTACAAGCTAACATCCTTACCACATAAGTTGGAAGATCAAGTGGGTCTCACAAAGATAACCACAAAGTGGTTGAAAGATCAAGAAGGACTCACAAAGATAATCATGAGTTGGTTAAAAGATCAAGTGAGACCCACAAAGATAGCCATGAGTGACATCTTTATCTTATGGTCACGTCCTCATAGAAGAGTTCTAGTTTGAATTATGTTGTCATCTATTTATATTGAGTTATTTAATTATGTTAAAATTTATCTTTAAGTGTTAGAGTTTGGGTGTAATTGAGACAAAAATAGTTTTATTGTAATTGAACTCTACTACCTTCCTCTATTATAAATAGAGGTTCATATACTCTTACTATAATAAGTCAATGAAGTATTTCTCTTTTCCAAAAATTCAACACAATTGATCTTTAAATTCCTCAAGCTCCCAATAACTCTCGGTTTGGGCATAGAGTAGCAGCTCTGAAGGTTCGTGAGTTGGTAATATATTACTTATCATCTTTTTGTCGGCAGAAAATTAACAACGAGCAAGCTAATGAAGTGGTAGACAAAGGTGAGACAGACCCGAAAATTCCACACATAAATAATGGAATTTAACTCTCATCTGGTTCATGGATTCTGTTTTATATTTGTTCCGCTATAAACTTCATCATATCTGGATTAGTCATGCTTAAATATGAACAGTAACTTGTTCCAGCTCACCACTAACTTCTCCCTCTTCAAATGGAAGATAGCTCGAAATTCCATTAATGAGGATTGACAGCACCTGCATCATACAGCCACGTGATTGTCAATAAGATCATCACTAGGCTACGAGTTGGATAATTGATACGTAATCACTGGATCCTCTTTTGACGTCTGAACACTTGCCGCCGCGTTGCCGGAATTCTGCGCACCAACTTGGTGGAGGCTGTCTGTAAAGCGACAGTGGTTAATTCTTTAGGTTGATATGAATGGAGGAATCAGATATGACTATTCGTGTCCTAAAGTAGAAAAGGAGAAAAGCGAGAAAGATGGAGAAGAGGCAAATCGACTTCGTAGTGGAGTGGCTGAAGATACGATGATAACTAGCGATTACAGAATGTTTGTTGAGTGTTGATTCTGGAGAATCTTGGTATTGGTCCATTCACTGCAACTTGCATGTGGGCGCTGCGCCTACTTTTTATTTGTTTTAAAGGCAGAAAAAACTGTTGCTGCTAGTGGCAGAGCGTATCGGGTTCAAGTCCTTTAGACCTTTCTGTATAACCTCTAGAAAGATGAACGAGACCTATTCATAGAAGGGATCAGAATGGACAAATTCCGACAAGATCAGGTACTACGTACCAAATGAGAGAGAAGCTTGAATACAAACAGCAAAAGTAGGAGAAAATAAGTTAAATATTCTCTCCAAAATTATTTTCACCTACCCACTGGTTTTCTAAATCTTTGCATTCACTATATAAACTTTTTTATTGCTAAAAAGGCATAAGACCTTGCATTCGTTCTTCTTAAATTAATCTATTTGATTAAAGGGTTCCGCATATTCTCTTTCTCCCTTGTTTTGGGATAGAATTGCTTGCAGTGAAGGTAGCGACCTTCCCCTACCTTTCTCACTTCATCTAGCAAAGAGAAAAAGATACAAAAGGATTATCAAAGTCCCATTTTATCATTCCAATCAGACAGTGGGTGGATGGCAACAACTCTAGTTGTCTCCCTCTGTTCTTTTGGAAGATAAATTATTAAACCCTGACCTGTCTCAAGCTCCAAACATGACCGAGTTTGGTTAACTGTAAAAAAAAAAAAAAAAAAAAAGCAATGGAAATGGAATAACATCATGTTGACATCATATCTAAGATTAAGAAAAAATAAAAAATTGAAAATTAACATAGGGAAGAGGAGAGCTAGTCCAGCGACCCTCTATTGGCTTCTCTAAAAGGAGAGTGGGAGTGCTCTAAAGGTGTTTGCACAAGCAAAGGGTGAGCCCCATCCCACATGCAAACTAGGAGGACAAGGGTGAGGCCAATAGTGAGAACACAAGTGAGGGAATAGGCAATTTTTTCTTTTAAGAAAAATCTTACTTAGTGTAGGTTCGAGATTAATAAAATGAAACACGGTTGGAAAACTTGACACCTTTAGGCTGTGTTTGGAACACATAAAGTAGAAAGAAAAGAAAAAAAAAGGAAGTAAAGAGAAAGAAAAGGAGAAAATAAATAAAAGAGGTTTCTTTTATTTTGTTTGGATGTCCATGGAAAATGGGAGAGAAAATGGAAGAGAATTATAGTTTCTCTTGAAGTGAAAAAGAAAAGAAAATTAGAAATATTTTAAAATTTTGATGATTAAAATTTTCTCTCAAATTTCTCATTCTTTTATTTTCTCCCCCTAAATCCCTCATTTTGTGAGAGAAAATTTATTTACTGCTCTCATTTTCTTTTCTTTTCTTTTCTGTGGGCTCCAAACAAACCATTAGACTTGGGCAATTACCTAGGTACAGATAGAAAACAAATTTATGTTAAACTTAGAACTCAATCATTACAAATCTCTTTCACCAAACAAAATCATTTTCAACTCCAAACGTGTTATGAGACACATTCTACGACTCCTCTTTCTTGTTAAAGATCTCTTTTATTTTCACTATGTTCAAAGAGTCAAAAAATAAAACATAACTAGTATCAAGAAACCTAAAATAATTGAACCAAGTTTAATTATATCCACTCCTCATCTAGGTCAAAATACATACAGTCCTAAAAGTATTAAAACTCAATTAACAAAGCCAGCTTTAGTAATTTAACACTTAAAATGAGTCACATTATCTTGAGAAGAGAAAATTTTCCCTGCTTGAGACATAAAGATGGGAGCTCTACCTTGCTCCCTACATCAACATCAAACCAATATTACTCAAATTCAAACTCAAATTCAACCTACCTAGTCACTCTGCGAGGTTAGGGATTATAACATTGATCATAACTATTAATAAGTGTACTTTTACTTCATATGTTAGAATATGTACTTTTTAAGATTTTTTATAACAAGTAGATAATTATCAGTTTATTGTATTAGTTTTACTGTCTCTCTCTCTCTCTCTCTCTCTCTCTCTCTCTCTCTCTCTCTCTCTCAATTTAGTAGCAACATATTAAATTGAGCACCACTAAAACATGGTAAAGAAGCTCCATTTATACCTCATATTAGGTTTCCACCAATTGGATACAATCAAGTGCGATCTATGCAAGGAAAAAAATTACAAACAAGTATGTATAGTAAAAAGATAATAGGGAAAGGGTAAAAAATCAATTAAAAATTAGAAGAGGGAGGGTTGAAAACCTTATTTGAAACCATTGACTTCGATATCTAATAAGTTCTCTAGACTATTAGATTAGAACCAATGACTCTTGTGTACGAAAGCAATACTCTAATCATAGAATTAAGTAGGTCATTTATCATTACAAAGGTTAAAAAAAAAAGAGTAAGACCCCTTGAATAGGTACTATAGATGAAATACTTGTTAGATACCTAACTAATAAGCCAAAAATTCTAAAGTTGATGAAATATGGAAAGATAAGCCTTTAAACCAATCCTCATACTAGACTAGTCCATCTCTGACCTCATACCCCAAGTTGGACGATACAAGACAATAAAAAATCAACATGCTTCTGTGTTGATGTCTACATACAACGGTCATACTCTATGGTGGCTCTTATTTTGGATCATGTAGCTTTTTTCACCTTTGTCATGAATTTCACCTTAGGACTAAATAGCCCTTTTCATAGATAATCTCTCCAGGATTTAAACACATGATGTAGTGCCTACACTAATACCAGTATTAGGTACCTAGTTTTATGTTAAAAACTCTAGAGATGGAATGTAGAAAGCTAAACTCTTAAACTTATCTCATACTAGGCGACCTCAACCTGAGGCCTATTTCTTAGGTTGGACCCTACAAGGTCATAATAATGCTACTTCTAAGCAATACCAATCTTTGTCACTAAAGGGGTCAAAGCGCGATCATACGGGACCATAGAAAATTCATCTTAACAAGATATTATATAGATAATAAAATCTCTATGACAAGGGCTATAGCTCAATTACCTAAAGCTCCTCATTTGGACGAGCCAAACTTAAAGTGAAAGTAATTATTCCATTAAATATAAATATGTATGCCAAGTAGTGCTATGAAACTAGAACTAGACTAATTAGTTCAATTGGGCCTAATCAGATATGTACCTTTTTGGGTTCTCTAGCCCAAAGATACGAAATAGTCAAAACCAAATTAACTAGACCAATTTTGTCGCTTTAACCAATTTGACTCAACCCAAATAAAGCAAACTAGGTTGAGGGGTCAGGGTAGGACCACTGCAACACTGCTTAGATTGTAGAAAACTGATGGAGTATATTGATAGAGATAAAGATAAAAGGTGATTGAATTAGAGACATACTCAAATTTTGAAGAGTTGTAATCATCTACAATTTCTACGATAATTCTATAAATAGTGTATACCTAATTAATGATAATCACAATAATATTATTCTTCATTCATATATTCTGCATGGTATCAAAGCTCCCAATCAATTAATCAGAACCAGTCCACTGTCACTGGAAATTGTTATTGGAAGCAGTCATTGTCGTCGTAATAGACTGCCACCACCCATACCTGGTACTTTTATCTTCCCCTTCTCCATCTCTTCAAATAGCTTTCCACCATCAGCGTACAATCTTGCCAGCGATATTCACAAAAAAAAACTTGTTGTTGACCACCCTCCTCTGTTTTTGAACTTCCCCGAGCTGTCACTGACGACCACCCTTGTCGTGGCTGGTGCCTTTGCCGTGGCCGTTGCCCCTACCACAACTGCTACCTTTGTCGTCGCCCGCCACACCTAAATCCCTCTACCCTGCTGCCGCCTTCGCCCGTTGTTCCATCTCGTCGGTGCCATCACCGCCGTTCCGTTTCGCTGGCACTATCACCGTCGTTCCATCTCATTAGCGCCATCACCTTCCACTCTGTTCATTATTTCGACAAACGGGATCGCCTATTGCCAAATCTTCGCCTCCATCGCCAATAACCATCGTTGATCCACCGTAGCTATCGTCGTCACTCTCCTCGTCATCCCTGCCATTGGCCCCGACGGCTACAACGTCGACTGTCCAGTGTTCTTCCCTCGTGCATCTTGGTAGAGCAGAGAGACCTAAGTCCAGAAAATTATTTCCTCACACGTGGCAGTTTCACACATGAGACAAATATTTTTTTTTGGGAAAAAAAAACCCTATCTGCAAAATTCTTCTTCCCATCTGCTCTAGCCGCTTCTCATTCCTAGACAATGCGATTCCGTCCGCCCCAACCGCTATTCTTCCACCGGACGATGCAATTCTGTCAGCCCTAGCCACTGTCCTTCATTCGGACAATGTGATTCTATCTGCCCCAAGCGCTGCTCTTCCACCAGACGATGTGATTCCGTCCGCCCCAGCCACCTTTGGTGTCACTGCTCTTCCTTTGTCAATGTGATTCCGTCCACCCCAGCCGCCTCCCGTGCCGTTGCCCTTCCTCCGGATGATGCAATTTTGTCCGCCCCAGCCGCCTCTAGTGCCGCTGCTCTTCTCACCCTCTACTAGTGTCGCTACTCTTTCCAGCGGTTACTAGTGCCTCTATTCTCTCAAACCACTTCCGAGAACACGCTTTCCCTTTTTGAAGATCAAGATTGAATTCTTTTCTCGGAGCTCCATCTTGAGGGGGCATGATAGAGATAAAGATAAAGATAAAAATAATGATAAAGATAAAGATAAAAGATGATTAAATTATAGACAAACTCAAACTCTGAAGAGGGTTAATCATCTACAATTTCTATTGTAATTGTATAAATAGTATACACCTGATCAATGATAATCACGAGAATATTATTCTTCATTCCTATATTCTAAATATACATCCCTACTTCATTAATGAAATCGAGTTTGTTGGTTCAACCAATTTAACCCAACCCAATTGGGTTGAGGGTAGAGGAGGGGATCTGCAAGGGTTGTTAGATTTTAGAAAACAGGTGGCGACGGAGAGAGTACACCCCCAACGAAAAGCTGTCTTGATTGTATTTTTTATTTTTAAAATTTAAATTTATTGAATTCGTTAACATCAGCGTTGGTTCAATCAGTGTTCAAAGCCAGTTAATTAACTGGGTTTAGTTGGAACCTTTCACCTTATTAGATTGATGATGAGTCTGAGTTAATGCCAAGTCGATTCAAGTCATCTGCGTTGAGTGTCTCAACTATAAGATGAGGCTCTATTAATTCAAAATGAAGCTCATTTTTTCTCAAAATTCCCAAAGGTTGGTTCTCTGCATTCTCTCAGCCATTTAGTCTCAGTAGGAGGCGGCAACGGAAAAACTACGTAATTTCACCTCCATTCATCATAAATGATGTCATTTCTTTCATACTTCTTGTTGATCCTTCGTCCTCCTCACCGAGTGAATGTCAGATATGATGATATAACCCACAGGAGCATAGGCCTTTTGGCCTTATAGTGGGGTTGGATACAAATAAGTCTACCACATAAGCTCAGGGGAAGCTTCGAATGAGGACGGATTCGCTTCACATTGGAGATGACAAAGAAGAAATGGTAATTTGATCGTCTGAAAGCGGTTCAAATGACTGGACATCCATGACTACGGGAAAGAGAACAAGGCAACAAAATTATATTCCTAAGATATGCAGGACAGCAAAAGCGCAACCCCACTGCTCCTCACTCCACTCTTTTTAGGCCTTTTGCAGTGGACCATGTAGTACAGCATACAAAATTCCAGTCCCTCCCCCATGTGCCTCACCCAACTCTCAACGCGTCTCCCACCTCCTATAAATAGCTCGTTCCCTTCCTCGCTTATCTCAAGCTCAGGGCTCTAAGATTTCCTACCATGGGTACTAGTTCAACCCTCAGTCTTGCTTTCTTACTACTGTTGGGTGTTGGAGTATGTTCTGCTGCCAGAGCACTCCTCACCATTGAAGAAAAAACCGTCTATGGTCTTGGCCATGGTGTCGGTGGCAGCCAGATTGCTGGAGGCTTCGGTGGGGGCGGAGGCTCCGGGGGAGGTTATGGAGTTGGAGGTGAACTTGGTACTAGTTCTGGAGTAACCGGAGGTGGTTATGGTGGAGGTGCAGGCAGTGGCGGTGGTGAAGGATATGGTGCTGGAGGTGAACATGGTGGTGGACATGGTGGCGGTGGTGGTACTGGTGGAGGTGGCGGCTACTCTGCTGGGGGTGCTCATGGTGGAGGGTATGGTAGTGGAGGAGGATCAGGTGGTGGGGAGGGATATGGTGCTGGTGGAGGGGTTGCTGGAGGAGCAGGAGGAGGTGGTGGCAGTGGAGGTGGTGGTGGATCCGGTTATGGTGCCGGAGGTGAGCATGGAGGTGGTTATGGAGGTGGTGAAGGAGCCGGTGGTGGTTCTGGGCATGGTGGAGGCAGTGGTGCTGGTGGAGGAGGCGGTGGTGGCAGTGGAGGTGGCGGCGGGTCTGGAGCTGGAGGAGCTGGAAGTGGGTATGGGAGTGGTGGAGGATCTGGATATGGTGAAGGTGGTGCACATGGTGGTGGCAGTGGTGGAGGTGGCGGCAGTGGAGGAGGCGGTGGCGGCGGCTATGGGGCAGGCGGCGCACAAGGAGGTGGGTACGGCAGCGGTGGTGGCGCAGGGGGAGGCCACGTTGGGTATGCTCCCTGATAAGGATGACTCCCTTTCTCCCTCCGTTATCCGTAGTAATAACAAATAAGATTCAATGTGGCATGAGAATCGAAGAAGATTCAGCATGCAGTGTCGTATGTATGGACGTGTGATGCTTGTTGCAGCTCTTCTATTGTTAAGTGTGTAATCTGAAAATATCTACTTTGGATTCGATCACTGGAAATTTATTCCCCTTTTCCACTTCAGATGTTTCTTCAGAATCGACGACCTCAAATCTCTCTAAAAAGAACTCCTGCATGAAATATTCACGCAACGCCCTTACGTTCCTCATAATGTGGAGAGACAAAACTAATAGGAAGACTATGCCAAGTTCTAACTCATCAATGGGCTACCAATCCAGTGTTTTTTTCTTCTAATTTCTTCATTAGTGCAAAAAGAAGAGAGAGAAACGAATTTGAAAGATTATTCTTATTATTATTATTATTATTATTATTTATTTTATTATTTTTTTAAAATTGTGAAAGTGTAAAAGATGTACAAGAATATTAAAAAGATTGTGGAACAAAAGCAGATGCATTTAAGTCTTATAAGAGATGTATCCAGAGATAAATAATCTTGTAGAGTTTGTATCAATTCGATGTGAAATTAAGCAAAATAATATCATAGAGCTTCCTCATTATTGGAGGCTTGTAAGCACATGCTTGGAGTGGAAGAAAGAAGGATAGAAAAAAAGAGGTTTGGTGAATCAAAAAGTCTGGTTCTAAGCTTGCCTATAATAAGGTGGCATCAAAATGATAATATTTCTTTATTATGTAAATGACTCCTGATTATGAAGCAATTAACTACTATAGAGGAGGGGGGGTTTAATGCGCTTTACCTAGTGTAAGTGAAAGTGAATCACTTGGTGGTGTTAGTGTGGTAGATTTAAAGTGTATTGGAAAACAGTTTCCACTATCAGTGCCAAACATGAAAAATATAGTATAAACAAGAGAATAAGTAACTTTTTATAATATACCTAAATAGAACATATACCTAAAAAAATAATTAACCAAAATAAATATGGTTACTACACTAATAATTAATTTAATGTAGTATTAAAATATATTAATATACTAATTAATTAAATAAGATATTTCATTGATAAATTAAGATAGATTACAGTTTAGTCTAAATTAATACAATAATTAAGTGCAATGAATATAATAAATAAATAAATAAAATATTTTATTAATAACATAGGATATATTTTATGTAGTATAAATTAATAATATATTTTCACAAATTAAAAATTATTAATTTAATTAATGATAAAAATATAGTAATTAAAAAAATTAATCAAATGCTTAATTTAACAATATTTTAATTTCCACTCTTAAATCACTAATTTAATATAATAATAAAATAATTAATATAATTAATAAATAATTTTTTTATTAATAACATAAGATAGATTTTAAGTAGTATAAATTATTAATATATTTCAAAAAAATTAAAAATCATTAATTTAATTAACTCTAACCCTAAATACCAAAAACCATTAACCCTAACCCTAAGCCCGAAATTATAACCTAAACACGAAATTTAGGATTACCTTGTGAAATTTAGAGAAAACTGAAGCCCAACGGGGGAATCGAAGCCCAATGATGGAAATCGAAGTGGAATCGGAGAAATCAACGCCAAAATAGGAAAATCAAATGAAATCAGGAAGATTTAGGGGAAAAGAGAATGAGAAGCGAGAGAAGGGGGAAAAAGAGAGCTAGAGGAATCCTGATTCACCCACTTTATTCTTTGGGCTAGTTCAAGTGGATGAACGAGTTCATCCACTTGAACTGGCGCATCAGGGTCAAGTGAGAGTGTAATCTAATTCACTTTCACTTGACCCATAGGAGCACTAACACCCCCTATATATTCTTTTTTACCACTAAAATATTATTCAAAAAAGAAATTTTTGTTCTCCCTTGCAAAAAGCATGTTGACTAATTACTGCAAGGATTGGCAAATCTTATGGTAGTCCAAACAAAAGAGCCCAACCACATGACCATGCCAAGGAAGAAATTTCGATACAAAAGACATGAAATAAACAGTCATTAGGTTATTTTGCAAGCAATCCCTGGGAGAAAGTGTGAAAGCAGCAGCAGATGAGATATTTTTCAGATCTGAAAGTTGGCAAAGTTGTGTTAAACAGTAGAAAATATAGTCATCATCGCTGAGATTACACCGAGTCTACAAAGGGAGGTGGATTTTTTACATTTTTAAAAGCAAAACAGTGAAAAGTGAGAAGATGGAGGCAAATCGACTTGGTGTAGTGGTTGAACATAACGATTACATAAAATGGACAATGACGTTAGGGGTCGAGCTAGAAGTGGGATTTATGCTTTCATGCAATCCTGCTTGCTTGGGACCACGTTTTGACGAGTCTCAAAAACTGACTTTGATACCCAAAAGCAATAAAACTTTCCGCTGAAAATTATTACTAACTTAAAATAGCTTTATGTTGCACTCACCGACAATGGGATTTGAATTACTGTGTGGAATTCTCTGTCTGTGTCGTTCTAAGAGAAGTGTTTTACTTAAATGTTCGTCAGTGTGGGGGATTAGTCTTAGTGAAGGTCGACAAGCAGATATCTTACTGCATCTTTCTTTTCAGCCAGTTGCTAAATCTGAACTCCAGTCAAACAATCAGACGTTTCGATTCAAGTATAGCATACTTACTAGGCAGACTTAACTCGCTTTTTTTCTCGTTCAGCAACTTTGCAATCTCGGGAAACCTGTGACTTATAGTGTTTCACATAGCTAGAACATCAGTTATACTGAGAAACTTGCCTCCGCCTCGGTGTGAATGCAGATGACATGATCGGGTATTTGCCTCCTGTGAAGATATGCCGAAAACAGGAAAAAGAGACAAGGAGGATGATGCTACTGTGCTGCTTAGTAGGTGGTGAGAGACCTCCTCTGGTTTGTGCAGGACAGCAAAAGCGCAACTTCAGTAGGCAGCGCCCAAAACCCCCCTTGGGGTTTGCCATGGGTTTCCTTACAGGGGCCCACCCATCACCATGAACCTATCCATGTGCTTTACCCACTCCCACGCGCTTTTGGTCCTCCCTCCTGTCCTATAAATACCTCCCCGCCTTGCCATTTTACTGCAAGCTCATGGGTCTCAAACATCTAACCATGGCTACCACTCGAAGAGTTGTTACTATTGCACTCTTCATGTTGTTGTGTCTGGGCGTGTGCTCTGCAGCTAGGTCGCGTCTGACCTTTGAGGTAGGCCACGGCATTGGTGCTGGCGGTGGCGCCGGGTACGATGGTGGTGTTGCTGGAGGATCAGGTGGCGGCGCGGGTTCTGGAGGTGGCTATGGAACTGGGAGCGAACATGGCATTGGTTTTGGTGGAGGAGGAGGTAGTGGTGGCGGTGGTGGTTATGGTGCTGGTGGGAACCATGGTGTAGGCTATGGAGGTGGTGGTGGTTCCGGAGGTGGTGCTGGCTATGGAGGAGAGCATGGTGGTGGCTACGGTGGTGGCGGTGGCAGTGGAGGTGGTATCGGATCTGGTGCTGGATATGAGAATAGAGGTGGCTATGGCGTTGGTGGGGGAAGTGGCAGTGGCGGTGGAGCTGGTTCTGGTGGTGTAGGAGGCGGGCATGGTGGAGGTGGAGGAGGAGGAAGCGGTGGGGGAGCCGGCTACGGCGGTGCAGGAGCGGAACATGGTGGTGGTGCGGGTGGAGGAAGTGGTGGTGGAGCTGGAAATGGCGGGGAACATGGTCGTGGATATGGTGGTGGTGCGGGTGGAGGAAGTGGTGTTGGAGAACATGGTGGTGGATATGGTGGTGGTGCGGGTGGAGGAAGTGGTGGTGGTGCGGGCTACGGTGGAGAGAACGGTGGTGGATATGGAGGTGGTGCGGGTGGAGGAAGTGGGGGAGGAGCTGGCTACGGTGGAGGAAGTGCAGGGGGCGCAGGCAAAGGAAGCGGTGGAGGAGCAGGTTATGGTGGCGAGCATGCTGGCGGCGGTGGTGGAGGAAGTGGCGGAGGAGCTGGTTATGGAGGTGCTGGAGCGGGTGGTGAACACGGAGGTGGGTACGGGGCAGGCGGACAACATGGTGGTGGAGGAAGTGGCAGTGGTGCGGGTGGAGGAAGTGGCAGTGGAGCTGGAAATGGCGGAGAACATGGTGGTGGATATGGTGGTGGTGCGGGTGGAGGAAGTGGTGGCGGAGCTGGAAATGGCGGGGAACATGGTGGTGGATATGGTAGTGGTGCGGGTGGAGGAAGTGGTGGTGGTGCGGGCTACGGTGGAGAGAACGGTGGTGGATATGGAGGTGGTGCGGGTGGAGGAAGTGGGGGAGGAGCTGGCTACGGTGAAGGAGGAGGTGGAGGAGCAGGTTATGGTGGCGAGCATGCTGGCGGCGGTGGTGGAGGAAGTGGCGGAGGAGCTGGTTATGGCGGTGCTGGAGCGGGTGGTTATGGTGCAGGTGGTGAACACGGAGGTGGGTACGGGGCAGGCGGGGGAAGCGGGAGCGGATACGGTGCCGGAGGAGCGCATGGAGGTGGTTACGGGAGTGGAGGAGGAGGGGGAGGTGGCTATGGTGGCGGCCATGCTGGATACGTCCCATAGAAGAAGCCATGCGACGAGGACGTTGCTGCTTTTTGGAATTATAATCAGGACCGTAATAAAGTCATCTTTAGAAAGAAAAGATTAGTCTGTCCACGATCAATCTATGTTAATCTAATTTGCACTGGGAACCATCCTTGTTAGCATTAATTTTCCTATAATGAAGTTTCCAACCTATATTTTATTAAAGACCTTTCGTCGTAGTATTTTATTCTAGCAAAGTCGCAAGCTCAATTAAAAGGTTACAGCAACAGGGTCCTGTCAAGAGGAAATGACAAGACTCGGGTGCGCGAAGCACTTCCTCTCCTCCGGGGAACCACAACATACTCGCTGCATGTGCAGGCCTTCTAAGTCCAATAGAGGTGGTTGGGACTAGGTCAGCGGCCAAGTCAAAAGTGCTTCTCCTCATGACATAAGCATGATGTGATCATTTCAAACTTAAGTTACACACTTGACTAACTTTTAGAAATAGATAAACGAGGTTTAATTTTGCTGTAGTCACCTTTTTCCTCATTAAGAAAAGGTACAATATTTATAGGAATTTTATTTTCTTCTATCATTAAAAACTGATAAAAAATATATATGAAATCAAGTTTTATTTTATTTAATTTACAATTAATAATAAAAATAAAAATTGGACATACCTTACCTAGAGAGAATTAGGTCTATATTTTTTTACATTGAAAATACATCTAAAATTTGTAAAAGGAATAAAAATGATCATATGACTCACAATTCGTGGAAGCCATTTAGAAGGAATTTGATGACATCTTATTCTCGTACGCAAATTTCAAGTACAAGGAATTGAATGTACAAACTTGAACAATTTGTACATTCAATTCCTTGTACTTGAATTGTGGATTTAACATTGCACAACTTGAGTCACTTTTCTCTTGGCTCATTGACTAACATCGCTAGATTGCATGAAGTTAGTGCAATGCTCATTGTGTGGGCTGTAACATTATATATATATATATATAACAACTTAATAAACAATCTGTTATGAACCCAATAACTGGCCGAGTCATGCAGATGACGTGGCTGAGTCAGATACTGAGTCATTAAGTTTAGTTTTCGAGTTAAATACTATAGAGGGGTAAATCTGTAATTTTCTCTTGTGCTTTTTATTTTTTCATGTTAAATACCGTAGAGGGGCAAATTTATAATTTTTTCTTGAACTTTGTGGACATGAATCCTATTTAGAGGGGGAATGGAATAGAAAGAAGTGTTAAACAATGGGTTTCAGTTCTCCTAAACTAGCTCGGGGGTATGCGTTCTCCTTAATGAACCTAGGGTTTTCAAGCTTCCTTTCGACTATTTTTTTCTTCTTCTCTCTTCTTCCCCTACGAATCATTGTGTTAGATCTGGGACAGTAACAACGAGGTATCAGAGAAAAAACACAATGAGCGATCGTGGATGGTAGATGAAATATGTGCAGTACTGTGCGCAGAGATTTCAGCAATGCTACATCAGTCTCCTGTTAACATGGAAGATAGATTGCTGGAATTCGAGAAGCATCGTACAAAAAAATTCAGAGAGGAAGGTCGCCAATCCAAAAGATAAACAGTTGCTGCTGTTAGTCGGTCGACCAAAACCTTCCAAGCAGGGAAATCCAGAGCAAAAGTCTCGAACCCCTAGAAATCCAAAATGGGACGGGTATTCTGCCAAAAACTCGACGGTCATGGCTGATTTGGGTTCAACCTCAAAAGACCCCTTCTCACGGCCAGCAGAACGTCTCCCAGAATAGAATATGACAAAATTCTGATTGGGTTCTGTCTCGACGAAAAAGTTGGGACAACCTCAAGGTTCCTTGGCACAATCCCGACTTACTGCTGTTCACCGTCGAAAAAGGTCGAGGCCACAACTTGCTGTTGTTCGCCATCGGAAAAAGTGAGAACCCAAATTAAATTATTGGGAGAAATGGCCGTGGGAGATGAATTTTATTACTGTTGATGGGAACCAAATCAATTTTTGGGCGAAGCTTGATGATGGTGGAACCACCGCTTTAAGACTGTTGAGAGAAGGAAGTGGTAAAGACAGGGACTTGTGCATGGCTGTGATAAAGCAGGTGGGTCGTGTCCGCCATGAAAATCTCATTTCCATTCAAGCCTTCTATCAGGGGCAGAGTGTGAAACAGAGAACCGAAAAAATAATAACAGAGATTGAACGAATGGTTTTCCGATGAGTTTATTCTTCTCCGTTTAGGAGGTATTTATAATACATTACAAGTTGATTTTAGGATCAATTTAGATCCTAAAATCAAGGAATAGAATCAAGAATATAATCACGGGATCGGAGGAAACAATCATGCTATACAGTTTCCTCCGATCACGCTATACAGCTATACATTTCAACACTCCCCCTCAAGTTGGTGTATAGATATCAGTCAAACCCAACTTGTCAATTATACCATGAAATGCTTTCCCTGATACTGCCTTCGTGAGCATATCCGCCATCTGACTCGCAGATTGAATGAAGGGGAATTGTATAATCTTTGCATCGAGGTTCTCTTTGATGAAATGACGATCAACTTCAACATGTTTAGTGCGATCATGTTGAACTGGATTTTGTGCAATTGCGATAGCTGCCTTGTTATCACAGTGAAGATTCATAGGTTTGTAGTATTCAATCCCTAGGTCTCTCAGTATATTTCGTATCCATAACAACTCGCATACACCATGAGCCATACCTCGAAATTCAGCTTCAGCACTTGATCTTAATACTACCTTCTGTTTTTTGCTTCTCCAAGTGACAAGATTCTCTTCCACAAAAGTAAAGTAACCCGACGTGGATCTTCTGGTTGTCTGATCACCTGCCCAATCAGAGTCTATATACCCTTCAATACTAGAGATACCATTTTTTGAGAATAACAAACCTTTTCCTGGAGCACTCTTTAAGTATCTCAAGATCCGATAGACTGCTTCCATATGTTCTTCACTTGGTGCATGCATGAACTGGCTCACAACGCTTACTGCATATGCTACATCGGGCCTTGTGTGGGATAGGTAGATTAATCTTTCAACTAATCGCTGATAACGCCCTTTGTCTGCTGGAATTTGATCTGGAAGAATTCCGAGTTTATGATGCATTTCCATCGGCGTCTCCATTGGTTTACAGTCAAACATTCCGGTTTCAGCTAGAAGATCCAACACATATTTTCGCTGTGAAAGGAAGACTCCATGTTTCGATCTTGCAACTTCAATCCCCAAAAAATATTTAAGTTGTCCGATATCCTTCATTTCAAATTTAGTAGCTAGATACTCCTGTAAAGCTTGCATTTCACCTGGGTCATCTCCTGTCACGACCATATCATCAACATATACAATTAATGCTATTACCTTTCCTTCTTTGTGTTTTATAAACAAAGTATGATCTGAGTTACTTTGTTTATAACCAAACTCCTTCATTGTAGTCGAGAATCTCCCAAACCATGCTCTAGGTGACTGTTTCAGCCCATACAATGACTTCTTCAATTTACAAACTTTAACTTGAGACAAAGAACCACTTTTTACACCTGGTGGTAGTTCCATGTAGACTTCTTCTTCTAAGTCTCCATTGAGGAAGACATTTTTAACGTCAAATTATTGCAGAGGCTAGTCTCGATTTGGTGCTATAGATATAAGAATACGAATTGTATTGATCTTAGCTACTGGTGAAAAAGTATCCTAATAGTCTATCCCATACCTTTGCGTATATCCTTTTGCAACTAGCCGAGCTTTATATCTGTCAATGCTTCCATCCTGTTTGAGTTTCAATGTGAACACCCATCGACATCCAATTGTTTTTACTCTTTTAGGTTGGGGAACAAGTTCCCAAGTGGTATTTTTTGTAGAGCCTCCATCTCTTCGTTCATCGCTTTTTTCCATTTTGGATCAGCTAATGCATCCTGCACATTACTAGGAATAGAAACCCTGGATAATTGATCAACAGTAAATGCATATGATTTAGTCAACCTATGGGAGGACACATAGTTATTGATTGAGTATTTGGTCTTTGCTTCAAGATCAAGTTCATACTGTTTTTTTGGAACTCCCCTATTCAATCTTTGTGGATATCTAGAGGTTATGTTTTCTGTAGGAAGACATGTTTCAGTAGACTCATCAAACACAGGATTCGTATTTACCTGAGGAGGAACATTCTGGGTTGATTCTTCAGTTGTTGGTGCAGACGGGGGCAACTCTGGGGGTTCTTCAGGTGAAATTACTGAATCACAGTCTTGTTGCACATCATGACACTTAAAAAATTCATTCACCGCTTCTAACTCAATAAATTCGGCACCTCTTTCAACATCTCTGTTAGCTTCATGTGGAACATTCTCTTCATTTGAACTCTCCCCCTGAAGAGATGTCCAAGAAACTCCCCCTGAATAATAAGGGACTGATTCATGGAATGAGACATCTAAAGTCACATGGAGCTTGTTGGTGTGTGGATCATAACACCGATATCCTTTTTGAAGATCAGAGTAGCCAACAAATACACATCGCTTTGCACATGGATCAAGTTTATTTCGCAAGATCTTTGGGATATGAACATAAGCGGTACACCCAAAAATTCGGGGTTCAAGATTTGGAAGATGGGGAATTGAAATCAGGGATTGTAGCTTATGTAGAGGAGTTTGAAAATCCAGTGCTTTAGAAGGTGTTTGATTGATGAGGTAGGCAGCAGATGTGATAGCTTCACCCCAATAAAATCGAGGCATGTTCATGCTAAAGAGAGAGGCACGTACTTCTTCCAAAAGTTGTCTATTCTTTCTTTCTGCCAATCCATTCTATTGGGGAGTATAGGTGCAAGAAGTCTGGTGACGAATTCCATGAGTAGTCAGAAAAGTTTCGAGAGAAGCATTAACAAACTCAGTACCATTGTCAGATTGCAAAACACTAATCTGCTTTTGGTATTGAGTATGTATCATGGTATGGAATTTCTGAAATGCTAGACTCACATCACTTTTGTGGATAAGCAGAGAGACTCAAGTCATTCTAGTGCATTCATCAATAAATGTCACAAAGTAACGAGCTCTAGAAATAGAGGGAATCTTGGCTGGACCCCAAACATCAGAATGAATAACAGCAAAAGGTTCGAAACTTTTATTCAAACTCGGGAAATAAGCAATACGGTGGCTTTTAGCCAATTCACATGTGTCACAATGAAAATGCACATCAGTCAAACCTGAAAAAAGTTGAGGTCGCAATTTCTTAAGATAACCAAAGGAAAGGTGGCCTAATCGTCAGTGCCATAACCATACAGTTGTTTGAGCATTATCTTCACTGCTAGCTTGATTTGTCTGACTGATTTTCGATCCCCCGTTTTCTGTCAACTCCAAATAGTAGAGTTTGCTCCGTCTAACACCATAACCAAGAATCTTCCGGGTTAGAATGTCCTAAAAGACACAAAATGAGGGCAAAAAAGTTACAGTACAAGCAAGAGTGGAAGTAATTTGGCTAACAGACAAAAGGTTATAATCAAGAGAGGGAACCACAGGGACAGTATCTAATGTCAGATTATTGGATAAGATAACAGATCCTTCCCCAGTAATAGGAGAGGTACTACCATTGGCTATTGAAATAACAGATTGTGGAGAAGGTAGGATGGATTGTAACTGACTGGGATCCCTTGTCATGTGATCGGATGCACCTGTATCAATAATCCAAGGTCTATTCTTAGAATGTACAAAAAATACTAATGCATTATCGAGAATACCTGGATGGGCAACATTTGCAGTAGGTAGCTCCTGATTCTCTTCCATGGATGTCACCATAGCTTTCCCAACAGTCTTGTTACGGGGATTTTTCGAGAAATCCCACCACTCCGGATAGCCAATAATCTCATAACACCGGTGTTGTGAATGTCCTTTTTTCCCGCAGTGAATACATACACGATTGTTACCTTTGCCAGAGGATTGAGGGTTCCGAGTGTTTGATGATCCTTGTCGGCTTTGGTTGACCAACATCGCCGAGTTCTCGGAGACCGGGCGATAGCTCCCCATTGTCTGTCTCTGTTGATATTCGCGTCTGACATAGGCATATGTACTTTCCAAATCAAGTTTGGGATCTTTTCGCAAAATTTCTCCACGAACTTGATCAAATTCGGAGTCAAGCCCACTGAGAAAAATATGAACCCGAAGCCTAGCCATTGCAGAGTGCAAGTGGATTAGCCCTTCGACTGTTCCTTCCTGAGATATAGTTCTATGATCAATCTCTTGGAAAATAGCAACCAGTTCATTGTAGTATGTGGATAACGGTCTACCATTTTGTTTGGTAGAAAAAGATCTCTGGTTCAGCTCAAATATACAAGTTTCATCGGATCCATCATAGAATGTTTTTGATACTGCTTCCCATATCTCCTTGGCAGTGGAGAGGCGAATAAATCGCTGCATGAGCAATGGACTCATGGAGTCAATAAGCCAACTTTTGACTCTTTGATTTTCAGTAATCCATGCTCCAAGATTAGCATCACCAGATGTTGGTTTTTTTGTTTCACCGGTGAGGTATCCAGCTTTGTTGCATGCGCCAATTCGCATCTCCATGAGTTGGGACCATAATGAATAATTGGTCTCATCGAGGATAATTCCAGTTGGAAACGCAGAATTATCTTGGTGGACTATAATCTGTGGTGATGGGATAAGGTCGGTAGATGCGCCTGTAGGGGTGGCCATCGATTTGATTTTTTTATTTTTTTTAATCCGGTCCGGTTTGGTATGATCTGAGCGGATTCAATTCTGGTCCGCTCCAGTGCTGGTCCGATCCGATTCGAGTTTAGACCGGTTCGGTCCGATTCGGTCGACCCGCCGGTCTAGGTCGACAGGAAAAATAAATCAACAGTACCTAAGTTAAAAAAAAAATACCGTCGTCTTCGGCAATAGTGGTCTTCGTCTTCGGCAACGACAGCGGAGCGTCAGCTTCAGTCAGAAAAAGGGTGGTGATGCCGTCATCGGCGCTCGTCGGCGATCGTCGGAACTCGTCGACAACGTGATTCCGACTACGTAAAATGCTTCGTCTTCGGCAACGACAGCCTTCGTCTTCGGCAACGGCAGTCTTCGTCGTCGGCAATGGCAGCCTTCGTCTTCGGCAATGGCAGCGGAGCGTCGGCTTCAGTCGTAACAGTGTGGTGGTGCCGTCGTCGGCGTCGGGACAGCCGGAATATGGAGTTGTAGAAAAAACAGAGTTCTGCAACTCCGACTGATTTTTTCTTCCTCCGGCTTCCTCCTTCGGCGATTACAGGAGCACTTAGCTCCGACTTTCTACGATGAAAAAGAGAGGAAAATTCTCCTGCTCTGATACCATGTGAAACAGAGAACCGAAAAAATAATAACAAAGATTGAACGAATGGTTTTCCGATGAGTTTATTCTTCTCCGTTTAGGAGGTATTTATAATACATTACAAGTTGATTTTAGGATCAATTTAGATCCTAAAATCAAGGAATAGAATCAAGAATATAATCACGGGATCGGAGGAAACAATCACGCTGTACAGTTTCCTCCGATCACGCTATACAACTATACATTTCAACATAGAGAGGTGAAAACTCCTCATTTATGAATATCTCCCTAATAAAACTCTTCATGCTCTTCTCCACGAAACCTGGGTAGAAAGGCCAATGCTGCACTGGGTTCGGCGACACAAAATCGCCTTGGGCATGGCAAGGGGCCTCATCGATGAATTTTTTGTCGCTAGACTAATGCCATTTGGTCTCGCCAAGCTATTGGTCCCTGCTGTCGCTGACGAGGTGGAGGCAGCTGCAAAGACTGATGGATACCAGGCGCCGGAGCTGCAAGATGAAGTGGTCCCTATGGCTTCAATTATGAAGGTTGAGAAGGCTCCATTGGAATCAGCTACTGACATTGGTGGATTAGATGCTCAAATACAAGAAATCCAGGAAGCCGTTGAGTTTCCTGTAATTCATCCGGAGCTCTATGAAGACATTGGAATCAAGCCTCCGTAGGGCAATATACTCTATGGAGAGCCTGGTACTGGCAAAATTTTACTTGTGAGGGCAGTGGGCACAAACAAGTATGATACCCATTCAGAATCTGAAGTTAGGAAACTAATGGAAGCAGTTGAGGTGGAGAGAAACGGTACAATTGAGTATATTGCATTCCTAACAGCAATGACACATCTGAATAGAGTGAAAAAAGAAGATCACTTGTATACGGTTTTTGAAGATTTTGGTAAGGACAAGAGTGGATCCAGAGAGGGACCTGCTGGAAGTTCTGTTGGAATTTCTGGAATGTGTTGGAGGGATCTAAATGATGTTGATAATGGGATCCAAGCAATTGTAACTCTTATGTTTGATGAACAATCGGAAAGAAAGGAGGAGTATGGGATTTTTGTGATCAAAAGTTTCATTGAACAAGGGAATGTGAGGAATTATATTACTGCTGTTGAGAACAGAAACAATGTTCTTAATGCAGGTGCCATTCTTGGAGTTCTTGAGACTGAGATGATGATGAAAAGTAAAATTGCTACTGCTGTTGTAGTAAGCATGATGGCCTTCTTTTAAGCAAATATATTTCATGGACCTCTTTTTACTAAATCTGTAGAATTTAGGATCTCATGAAAAGAACTTTAGATCAACAAGAAAGAAGAAGAAGAAGAAGAGAGAAGGAGAAGAGAAGAAGAAGAATGTGGAAGAAGAGAGTTTGGATTAAGGGAGAAGAGGGTTGCGTCAAAAAGAAAAATTAGGGCTGGACGAATTTGTGGAAAGAGAGGAGAGTGCTTCAATGCCCTACCTCTTAGCCAATGCCTTTATTTATAATTTTACAATACCCTTAGGGCTACAACTTGATAAAACAAAAGACATTAAAGGAACACATATTTACACTTCTATGCCATCTTTATGGAAAGTACCATATTTTACACATATGCCACTCCTTTGACGTGTGGGCTTCTTGTCTTGAGCTCGTGGGCTTGAGCCCATCTTCCAACACTCCCCCTCAAGCTGGAGGAGAAAATACATCATAAATACCCAGCTTGCCACATATAAACGATAGGATTTTAGATGTAACGGGTTTAGTGAGAATATCAGCTACTTGCTCTTGAGATGACACATGTTTGAGAGAGATTATTCCTGCTTGAAAATTCTCCCGTATAAAATGATAATCCACCTCAATATGTTTAGTTCTTTCATGAAAAACTGGATTTGAAGTGATATGAATGGTTGCTTGATTATCACAGTGCAGATTCATGGACCCCTTTTGATGAAAAACCTAGTTCGGTAAGTAGGGTCCTAATCCATAAAAGTTCACTAACGGTATGGGCCATAGCTCTGTATTCTGCTTCGGCGCTAGATCTTGCAACCACATTTTGCTTCTTACTTTTCCATGTAACCAAGTTTTCCCCAACCAAAGTACAATATCCTGATATAGATTTTCTGTCATTAGGAGATCCAGCCCAATCTGCATATGAGAAGCCTTCTATGTTGAAGTGCCCATGTTTTTAATACAGCAATCCTCTTCCTGGAGCTCCTTTTAGATAACATAATATTTTCTCTAAAGCTTGGCCGTGGGTAATTTGTGGTTTGTGCATGAATTGACTCACCACACTTACAACATATGATATGTCTGGCCTAGTTACCGTGAGATAAATAAGTTTTCCCACGAGTCTTTGATATTTCCCAATATCAATATCTTCTTCATTTGTGGCACATAATTTTATATTTGTATCCATAGGTGTGTCAAATGGTCTACAACCCTTCATTCCTGTTTCTTCAAGGAGATCCAAGACATATTTCCTTTGAGACAATATTATCCCATGTTTGGATTGAAGAACTTCTATACCCAAAAAATATTTAAGCATACCAAGGTCTTTAGTCTTGAATTCCTGACATATCATCTGTTTCACCTCCTGTATGCTCAAAACATCATCACCGGTTAAGATAATATCATCCACGTATACGGCCAATAATATTTTCCCTTTGACCGTATCTTTATAATATACAGAATAATCAACTGAGCACCGATGAAAACCAAACCGTAGGAGTGTTTGACTAAATTTATCAAACCAAGCCCGAGGGGACTGCTTAAGCCCCTATAAAGGCTTTTTTAACCGGCATACTGACTCCCCCTCAACCACATAACCAGGTGGTTGAACCATATAAATTTCCTCACTGATATCACCATTTAAAAAAGTATTTTTAACATCCAACTAATAGACGGGCCATGAGGAGTTAGCAGCAATAGATAAGATGATGCGTACCGAATTCAATTTTGCAACAGGAGAGAAGGTCTCCTCATAATCTATCCCATAGCACTGCGTATAGCCCTTAGCAACCAATCAAGCTTTAAGACGAGCAACCAATCAAGCTTTAAGATGAGCAACCAATCCATGCGGATTATGTTTCACCAAAAAAACCCATCGACAACCAACCGGTCTTTTACCTTTCGGGAGTGATGTTAAGTACCAGGTTTGGTTTTCGTATAAGGCGTGCATTTCTTCATCCATAGCTGCCTTCCATCCTGGATGTCTCAGGGTCTCCTGATACGACTGCGGAACGGAAGTAGGAAAAAGGGACTCAAGAAACTGAAAACACTCGGAAGACAAGCGATGGTGAGACATAAGATTTGAGATAGGATGCGAAGTAGTACAGGAGCGACGTTCTTTTCTTAAAGCAATAGGCCGAGTATCAAATTCAGGCCCATACATAGGAGGAGAAGGACTTACCTCGGGTGGATCCGACAACTCCATAGGTGAAGGTATGGCCGGTGCATCAGGGGATGGATCCACTTCAAGATTGAACGGCACAAGCAGACAAGGAGTAGTAGAAGGACAAGTCCATCCTGGAGGAGCATCATGGGAGGAGTAGAAGGGAGTGTCCTCAAAGAAAGTCACATCCCTAGAGATAAACATCCTCCGAAGGGTAGGATTGTAACAGACATAACCTTTTTGGGTGCGAGAGTATCCCAAAAAAATGCACTTCATAGACCGAGGATCAAGTTTATTTTTATGTGGAGATGTAACATGAACAAAACACGTACATCCAAACACTTTCAAAGGAAGAGAAAAATGATCTTCACCATTAAATAACACAGAGTAAGGAGTTTTATGATGAATGACTGATGAAGGTAACCTATTAATGAGAAAGCATGCCATAAGTATAGCATGAGGCCAATAGAAATAGGGTACCTTCATGGAGTAGAGGAGGCCCCAAGCAACTTCAAGAAGATGACGATTCTTCCTTTCAGCAACACCATTTTGTTGAGGAGTATAGGCACATGATGTTTGATGAATAAGCCCATTACTCTCACAAAATGATTTGAAGTCATGAGACATGTATTCCTTAGCATTATCAGATCTAAGGGTTTGAATTTTCTTCCCAAATTGTGTCAAGACCATAGCATGAAAATTTTTAAACAAAGGAAGAATTTTGGAACACTCTTTAAATAGATATAACCAAGTCACTCGAGTAAAATCATCAACAAAAATGACAAAATATTTAACTTGGGAAATATTTGAGACACATAAAGGGCCCCATACATCAGAATGTATTAGCTCAAACAGAGCAGTACTTGTAGTTGTAAGACGAGGAGAATATGTACTCCTGACATGTTTACTTAATTGACAAACCTCACAACTGATATTAGAAAGTCCTTTTAAAGATGGAACCAAAGAACGAAGTGAAGGGTAGACGGATGACCAAGTCGGTTGTGCCAAAATTGGGCCTCAGATGTAGTGGACGATAATGCAGCTAATAGTGGAAGAGTGAAGTAGTACAAACTCCCCTTTTCATGACTGCCACCAATCACCCGCTTCGTAGTGAGATCCTGAAAGACATAAGAAGACGGTGAGAAGGTTATAGAGCAATTTAATTGTTTGGTCAATTGGCTAACTGAGAGCAAATTTAAAGGAAATTGAGGAACAAAGAAAACATCTTAAGGGGAATAGATGAAGTAAGAGAGGAGGAACCTTGGCCAAGGACCTTGGTTTAGGTACCATCAGCAATAGTAACGAATTTATGAGGATAATAAGGAGATAAGGACTGCAACAAGTGTTTGTTACCTGATAGATGTTCGGAGGTCCCAGAGTCGATGATCCAAGAGGAAGAGGAAGAAGAGGAAGAAAGCATACCTGAGGCAATAGTAGTGGCAGTAGTAGATGATGAGGGAATAGATGATTCCATGAAGGACTTCATTTTCTGAAATGCAGCATAGTCCTCAGCCATAAGAGTCACATTTCTGGATGATGATTCAGCCTTATCTTCATTTTTTTCAATGTTAACTGAGACTGGGTTAGCTGTGGCCCAATCAGGCTTGCCATGAAGTTTCCAGCATGATGCCACAAGATGGTTCTGACGGGCACAATAAGTGCAAAGTTGAGGCTCAGTACGGAAAGAATTCCGACCCGTTCTACCACTTCTATTTTCAGCCCCTCTCATAGTTCGACGCTTTCTCATATTTCTGCCTCGTCCTCAGGATGAGGAAGATGTTCCCTGATTGTCAGAGAACATCGTTGATGGAGCATCAATAGGAGAAGGAGGGGATGGATCCGGTATCCTAAGTAATGTAGCACTAATATCATCGAAGGATGGAAGAGCAGAAGAACTTAGAAGTTGAGTTTTGGCCACCTCAAGGTATGGTTTAATATTTGATAAGAAAATGGCTACTGCCAAAGCTTCTCTTTGTCGTTCTTGAACGGAAATATCAGTGGAATATGGCTGAGCTAGTTTCCATTCTTGAAGAAGACCGCGAAACCGTGCCAAAAATTCATGAATATTATCTCCATGTTTCGTATGCAGCATGTTTTGTAATGAAGCAGTGCTTGAGTAAAAATTGGCACAAGTGTCCAATATGTTCTTGGCGGTTTCCAAGTGGACCACATTGTTGGCCACCTGCTCTTCCATGCTATTAATGAGCCAACTTATCACCATGTTATCATCCTTAACCCACTTGTGGTAGGATGCATCTTCTTCATCAATCGGAGGAGGAAAGTTAACAACGTGGCTCAAGAGGTCACAAATAATAAGAACCCTCCGAATCGATTGTGACTAGATTATGAAATTGGAGAGACCTCTAAGTGGAATTGTAGTAATACGGAGTATATCACTCTTATTACTATTGTATCCAATCTCCATGATGAGGCAAGTAAAATATGGAGGTCAAGGGAAAAGGCCTTCTTCAAAGAACAATTACTCTATGTAATTTGAAGAACCTGTAGACCAAATCAATCACCAACAAAAGAGAACAAGAACCAATTTCTTTCACAAGGGCAAACACCAAATTATCAACAAATTTGTGCCTTTAGAAAGTGATAATAACATCCAGCCACCACTCAACTTCTCTTGTATTCATAAGAACAAAGAGAAGAAAGTAGATGCTACCGATTACGCCTTGATCCAAACTCCAACACAAACGAGCAATAGACAAAAATTTAGAGAAGATTTAACGACAAACCAAGACACTTGGAAGAGATTTATCTTCAGCTCATGGGAGACTTCAACATAAGAAAAAATTCAATTGTTGAAGTAACAAAAAACGGAACTACAAAGGGTAAATGGTTGCTGACATTTCATCAAACATATAATGGGCATCCAACAACATAACACAAACCCATGAGCAACCTAAAGTAGGAGAAGATACAACAACATGTGCTGGAATTCTACCTCAAATGAGATGGATCCAAATTACCTAAAGGTAATTGAATTTCACCCATCAATCTTAATAAGATGCAAACAGCAAATGATCTTGATCACTCTTGTAATTGATTTACAAGGAGTCAAGATTATAACATCAATTTATTCATAGAAATAAATCTTTACAACATATAAAGATTTATCTTAACTTGATGTGACTCAAAATTCAAGAAGTAAAGAAAAACAGTAAAAAGGAGTATGTAAATAAGAAAAGGAAACAAAAAAAACGTAAATAAGAAGATGATGAACTTATCTCTTTATGACTGAGCTCCTTTTACAACTTCTTGAACAGATTTCATAATAACTTCATGAAGAGATCCTAAACTCCTTGCTCTGATACCATGTAGAATTTAGGATCTCATGAAAGGAACTTTAGATCAACAAGAAAGAAGAAGAAGAAGAAGAGAGAACGAGAAGAGAAGAAGAAGAACGTGGAAGAAGAGAGTTTGGATTAAGGGAGAAGAGGGTTGCGTCAAAAAGAAAAATGAGGGCTGGACGAATTTGTGGAAAGAGAGGAGAGTGCTTCAATGCCCTAACTCTTAGCCAATGCCTTTATTTATAATTTTACAATACCCTTAGGGCTACAACTTGATAAAACAAAAGACATAAAAGGAACACATATTTACACTTCTATGCCATCTTTATGGAAAGTATCATATTTTACACATATGCCACTCCTTTGGCGTGTGTGCTTCTTGTCTTGAGCTCGTGGGCTTGAGCCCATCTTCCAACAAAATCCATTATGAAGGATTGTTGCACTTTGTTGCCCAGGATTATTCAGCCTTTGTCCAGGTGGCTTCAGATATTTTGGAGCTCAATCAACAATTGCACTTCATTCTTGGTTGGACTCCATTATTTGTCTCATTGACCTCTTGTATGAAAATCTGGAAGGATAATAGTAGAGAAGATGATCTAGGACATGTATTAGGCCCCCAACGTGGTCTCTCCACATTAGCACCTTGGTAATCTTTTATTTCGGTTGACTCAGATGATGTGCAGTTTAGAAGCTCTAGAAGTTATGGATCTGATGATGCGCACTAGATGAGAACGGCTCAAGTTTTTCCAAATTCTAAGAGAACACCACATGTTCGGATTTCTTTTGCAGATGAACCTTCTTTGCCTTCTGCAAAAATTAAGTTTTCAATGACTAGTTATTTTGCCAAGCAATTTGAGGCATTGAGGAAGAAATGTTGTCCAAGTGAAGTTGACTTCCTGAGGACCATTAGTCACTGCAGAAGATGGAGTGCGCAAGGAGGAAAGAGTCATGATTACTGTGCGAAGACACTGGATGATAGGTTTATAAAATAAGCAAATCACAAAGACAGAACAGTTTCTTGTGGAGTCTTTATAAGATTCCACACTTTACAGAGCTTATTATACTGTGGCGCATTTGTTGCAAAAGGGAGATATGCATGGAATTGATACTTCTTTGGTGAATCCTGAACAAGACTTTATTTTCTACAGTGCTCCTAAGCCAAAGACTGATATTCTGGCATCCCTTCTTAACAAAATGAGGCAGGAGTTCCACTATTGGTATCCCTTTGATCTGCATGTATCTGGAAAAGACCTCATACAAAATCATCTCACTTTCTGTATCTACTACCATACTGCACTGTTGCCAAAACATCATTGGCCTGGAGGTTTCAGATGCAATGGCCACTTCATGTTGAACTCTGAAAAGATGTCCAAGTCATCTGGTAATTTCAGGACCTCTACTTCAGGCACTAGAAGAGTTCTCTACAGAGGCGACCAGATTTACTCTTGCTGATGCTGGAGATGGAATGGATGATGCCAACTTTGTTTTTGAGACAGCTAAGGCTCCCAATTTACGCCTCACAAAAGAAGTTTCTTGGATGGAAGAAATACTCTCTACAGAATCCTTACTCAGGCAAGGCCCACCATCTACATATGCATATTGTGTCTTCGCCAACGAAATACACATTGTTGTCAAAAGAAACCACAGAAATGGAGGTCAGATTTCTGGGCTTAGGTCTACATTGCTGGGTGGTCTTTGCACCAACTTCTCAGCCCAATTCCAGAAACATTGATGCTGCCAAGTCAGACCTCCAACATAGTTTGGTTGATCTAATAAAAGGTCATCTACAATGTCAATTGACCGACAAGACTATTGTGCCGTCTGCATTGTTTTTTATTTTTTGTAGAGCCATAACAGCAATGTATGCACATACACGTGAAGGACCACTGGATGAACTTGGGCAGCCAGCAGTAATTAGGAATCAGCTCAATCCGGTTACTGAGGTTACCGGGGATGTGCTGCATTTTGCCAATGAGAAAGCTATTGGGGCAGATCACACAAGGGCTGTTAAAGTAGAAGCAGAAGTACCCAAAATAGAGCAGGTGGCGACGTTGGCATGCCTCCCTTCTTTCGAGCTTGAGGACAAGCTCATTCTCCAAGGGAGGTGTAATGTTATGAACCCAATAACAAGCCGAGTCATCCAGATGCCGTGGTTGAGTCATTAAGTTTACTTTTCAAGTTTAATGCCGTAGAGGGGCAAATCTATAATTTTCTCTTGAACCTTTTTCTTTTCAAGTTAAATGTCGTAGAGGGGGGAATGGAATGGAAAGAAGGAAGTCTGAATTTAGGTTAAACAGAGGGTTTGAGTTATCCTAAACGAGCTCGGGGTGTGCGTTCTCCTTAACGAACCTAGGGTTTTCAAGCTTCCCTTCGACTTGATTTTCTTTTCTTCTCTCTTCTTCTCCTATGAATCACCGTTTTAGATCCAGAACCATAACACAATCAATACATTCCATAAAAGTCAGAAACAATTTTATCACCGAATAAATAGTCCATTCCTGAAAAAAGTACTGAATTTTCTTCCAAAACTTATAAGATATCCTTTACACCTATTTTTAATGGTTAATAAAAATAAGTGTTTACTTGGGTTGAGAGAATACCTGAGAAATTATAATTCAAGCTTGTAAGAGCACCAAATATTTTTTAAGAGATCATAAAAAATGAGCAATGGATTAGAAATTCATCCATGCAACAACATGCTAAATTGTAAAAAGCAAATATATTTCATGGACCTCCTTTTACTAAATCCATTATCACCACTTATCATATTATATCTCAATAACTTATCTATGCACATAATGGAATTGAATAGATGTATTAAATCATTAAATATTACTTTCAGAAAGGAGACTTACACTAGTGAAAAATTCACTAGTGGAAGTATAAAATTCTCTGGCATAATTGTCGACCATAGGTTGACTCCTTTCTTGCTTTCGATGATAACAAAGTTTAGTAGAGCAGACAATTTGTAAACCAAGTATTTTAGATACTTTACCTAGAATTGCACTTTAAGGTCTAAAACTTAAAAAATGATAAAGCCTACTCAAAACCTCAAATATCATTGGAATACGTCTCTTGAAGAAGCATCCACAAGGAAGA
Source organism: Aristolochia californica (assembly GCF_029961685.1). Lineage (NCBI taxonomy): Eukaryota > Viridiplantae > Streptophyta > Magnoliopsida > Piperales > Aristolochiaceae > Aristolochia > Aristolochia californica. The sequence goes on from NW_027182257.1 coordinate 5,905,817, forward strand.
ATACAATGAGAAGACTAGAATTCAAATGTAAAAGTTATACATCAAAACTCAGTCACAAATGTAAAAGAGTATTCTTAATATCCTTTCTTTGAGTTCAATAGTGAATATGGAGTTTTAGGTCATACATTGCATGCAAACATGTTGAAGAACATCATAAACATCCCATAGAAAATGTTAGAACACTTAGACAAAATCAATCATTTGCTTTTAAGGTCAACTTAGTTGATTTGACACTAGAATGATCAATCAACCTTTGCCAATGATTGATCATCCAAGAGTGTGCAGGCCAAAACTATAAAGCATGATCGATCAACCATAGTCGATTGATCGATCATCCAGAACATGATCATTTAATGCTATAAAATATGATCGATCAATCCAAATACTGTCTAAGAAAGAAAAAATTACATGGAATGATTGATCATCTCATTGATCGATTTGACAAAATCTTGCCAATCAGGGACATAAAGCATGATTGATCAATGGAAGTTCATTGATTGATCATACTTGCATTGCACAACCAGAAAAAATTCTGATTGATTGATCATCCCTTGGCAATGATCAATCAACTTAATTTTTAAGGACCAACGGTAATATATTGATCAATGGATTGATCGATCAATATGTCACGTTCTGACACAAAAAGAGTTATATATTTTTTAAAGTTGTCTTCCTTCCAAGCAGTCAACAGTAATTCAGCGAGTCCAGGGTGCCAGTCTCCTGCTGGTAAGTTTTTTGGTTTCCATCCGAGGTCTGAACCCAATTCAGAAGGATCACAATATGCTCTCACAACTCAATTTGTAGCATGCTAGGAGTTCAGGATGTTGTCTCACCCCTAGCTTGAGGGGGAGTGTTGGAAGATGGGCCTAAACCTACACGACCAAGGAAGGCCCACATATCCAATTGTTTTGGAAGATGGGCCCAAGCCCATAAGACCAAGGAAGGCCCACAATTCCAAGAGATGTGGACGATGAATAATTCTCAGAGAGGCAGCATCGAATGAAGGTAACTTTTTGAAATAACGTCTATGTTGGAAGATGGGCTCAAACCCACAAGCTCAAGGCTAGAAACCCACACATCAAAGGAGTGGCAAAGTGGTAATTTATGATAAGTTCCATAAGGATGGCATAGAGATGTAAATACATTGTTTGATTATGTCTTTTAATCTATTTATTTGTAGCCCTAAGGCATTGTAACACTATAAATAAGAGCTTTGGCTAAGAGGTAAGGGATTTCAAGCCTTCTCCTCTCTTTCAGAAATCGTCCAGCCACCCTCTCTTATCCTTTGACACATTTTCTCCTTCCCTTAATCCAAACTCTGCTCTCCCACGTCCTTCTCCTTCTCCTCTCCTCTCTCTCTTCTCTCTTTCTTCCAAGTTAACTTAGAGTCGAAGTCATGGGATCTTAACTTCTACATGGTATCAGAGTAGGTACTTATATGTGGGTCTCCACCTAAATTATCTATATGTAAGTGCCCAAAGGGCTTACATGTGAGGGGGATTCTTAAAAGAATAGTCCCACATAGATTAGTAAGAATAAATATGTTGAGTTTATTAGTTGGGAAAGAGGTTTCCTAAGATGGCTAGTTATTTTGGGATAGGCTTTGGACCCAACTTCATAAGGTATTAGAGCTTGGAGTTTAGGATCCCTATTCAAGTAGTTATGTCATCCATTCAAGAGAAGTAGGTTTGCCATGAAGAGATAGGTAAAGCTTTTTTTCTTCATATTTCTTCTTACGGTTTCTATTTTTTCTATTCTTGAATTTTTGAGTCGCATCAAGTCAGGATAATCTTCATAAACATTGTGAATATCTATCTTTTATGAATAAAATGATGTTATAGTCTTGATCATCTTGTGGCAAAATTACATGATTGATCAAAAGTTATTTTTTTTCTATTTTTTATGATTTGGATTTAGTTACCTTTATGTAACTTGGATCAAACATCATTGATATGGGATTCTAGCATATGTTGATGTCAATTCTATAATCTAATGTTACTCATGGGATTGGGTTATGTTGTTGGATGACAGTCATTTGGTTAGAATTCCAACATTTACTTATTCCTATTGTTTCTTTCTACTTTTGAACTTCAACAATTAATATTTTTTTTGTTGAAGTGTTCCCATGAGTTGGAAATTATTTTGCTAAGAAATTGCTCTTGGTTTTCCAAGAAAGACCTTGTCTAAATTTGATCTCGATTTTGTGGTTGAGTTTGGCTTAAGGATGAGAGTTGCATCTATTCTCTTCTCTCTATCTGTTATATAAGAGAAGTTGAGTAGTGGCTGGTTCTTGTTATAACTTCACAAAAGCACAAATTTTTGTCATGATTGGGTGCTTATTCTCGTATTTTGTTTTGTTTCATGGTGAAGATCCTTTTTCTCTTCCTCTTAAAGTGTTTGGTTGCACATGTTTTGTTCATGATACTTCACCACAAAAGAGTAAACTTGATCCTCGGTCTCTGAGGTATATTTTTTTGGGGTATTCTAGAACTCGGAAAGGATATATTTGTTATAATCCCACCCTTGGGAGGTTGATGGTATCTTGGGATGTGACTTACTTTGAAGACACTTCCTTCTACTCCTCACATGAGGCTCCTCTAGGATTTACATTTCCTCCTACTACTCCATGCCCATTCATGCCATTTATTGGAGATATTACTCAACCCCCTGAAGCATTGGCCGTCCCCTCACATGTGGAGTTGTTGGATCCACCCGAGGTAAGTCTTTCTCCTTCTCCTATGTTTGGGCCTGAATTTGATACTCGACCTATTGCGTTACGAAAGGAATGCCATTCTTGTACTACGTCTCATCCAATTGCCAATTTTATGTTTTCTTATCGCTTATCTTCACAGTGTGTTCAGTTTCTTGCTTCTCTTGCGTATGTTTCCATTCCACAATCCTATCAAGAGGTCTTGAACCATCCAGGATGGAAGGCAGCTATGGATGAAGAAATGCATGCATTATATGAAAATCAAACCTGGACATTGGCATCTCTCTCAAAAAGGAAAAGACCAGTTTGTTGTACATGGGTATTTATGGTGAAACACAACCCATATGGGTCGGTTTCTCGTCTTAAAGTATGACTCATTGCAAAAGGTTACACTCAGGGCTATGGGATAGATTACGAAGAAACTTTCTCTGTAGTTGCAAAACTGAACTTGGTACGTATCATCCTATCTATTGTTGCTAACTCATCATGGCCCGTATATCTACTTGATGTAAAAAATGCATTTTTAAAAGGAAATATACGTGAAGAAATTTATATGGTCCAACCACCAGGATATGTGGTTGAGGGTGAGTCCGTATGCTGATTAAAGAAATCTTTATATGGGCTTAAACAGTCCCCCTAGGGCCTGGTTTGATAAATTCAGTCAAGCGCTTTTACAATTCGACTTTCATCGGTGCGTGGTTGATCACTCAGTATATGTTTAAGATACTATCAAAGATAAGATATTATTGGCTGTGTATGTTAATGATATTATCTTGACTAGGAATGATGCTCGTAGTATACAAGAAGTGAAGAATATGATATATCAAGAGTTCAAGACTAAAGATTTGGGTAAGCTCAAATATTTTCTTGGTATAGAAGTCCTTCAATCAAAACATGAGATAACATTGTCTCAAAGAAAATACACCTTGGATCTTCTTGAAGAAATAGGAATGAAGGGTTGTAGACCAGTTGATACACCTATGGATGCAAATGAAAAATTGTGTGCTACGACTGGAGAAGATGTTGATACTGGAAAATATCAAAGACTTGTGGGAAAATCAATCTATCTCATGCTAACTAGGCTAGATATATCATATGCTGTGAGCGTGGTAAGGTAATTCATGCACAAACCAGAAATTACTCACTGGCAAGCTTTGGAGAGAATACTACGATTCCTAAAAGGTGCTCTAGGAAGATGATTGCTATATAAAAAACATGGGCACTTCAATATAGAAGGCTTCTTAGATGCAGATTAGGTTGGATTACCCGATTATAGAAAGGGGGTGGGGGAGAACTTGGTCACATGAAAATGAATAAAGCAAAACGTTGTTGCAAGACCTAATGCTGAAGCAGAATACTGAGCTATGGCCCACACTGTAAGTGAACTTTTATGGATAAAGACTCTTCTTAAAGAATTAGGATTTTATAAAGGAGGCTCCATGGGCTTACATTGTAATAATCAAGCAGCTATTCACATTATGTCAAATCCAGTCTTGTATGAAAGAACTAAGCATATTGAGGTAGATTGACATTTTCTACGGGAAAAGTTTCAAGTAGGAATAATCTCTCTTAAATATGTTTCATCTCAAGAGCAATTAGATGCTATTCTCACCAAACCAGTTACATCCAAAATTTTATCTTATATATCTGGCAAGCTGGGTATTTATGATGTATTTTCTCCTCCAACTTGAGGGGGAGTGTTGGAAGATGGGCTCAAACCCACAAGCTCAAGGCTAGAATCCCACACCTCAAAGGAGTGGCAAAGTGGTAATTTATGATAAGTTCTATAAGGATGGCATAGAGATATAAATACGTTATTTGATTATGTCTTTTAATCTATTGAGTTGTAGCCTAAGGACATTGTAACACTATAAATAAGAGCTTAGTCTAAGAGGTAAGGGATTTCAAGCCTTCTCCTCTCTTTCAAAAATCGTCCAGCTACCCTCTCTTCTCCCTTGATGCATTCTCTCCTGCCCCAATCCAAAATCTCCTCTCTCGCATCCGTCTCTTTCCTCTCTCCTCTCTCTCTTCTCTCCTTCTTCTTCCAAGTTAACCTAGAGTCATCCTCATGGGATCCTAACTTCTACAGTCTCAATCATAAACTCGACACAAAGGATGGAGATGTAGGATAGCTTCAACACGAAGCAAGCTAGGAATTCATGATGTTCTCTCACCCCTAGCTTGAGGGGGAGTGTTGGAAGATGGGCCCAAGCCCACATGACTAAGGAAGACCCACATATCCAAGTGTGTTGGAAGATGGGTCCAAACCCATAAGACCAAGGAAGGCCCACACATCCAAGAGATGTGGAAGATGGGCTCAAGGCCCATAGATCAAGGAGGAGGTTGACATGCCCATAAAATGATGGCAGAATGGTAAATAAAGTCATCTCATAGCGACGACATTGATGTAATTATGTTAAAGTTCCAGGGTTATAATTATAATATTGTAGGTTGATTAATCTATAAATTGAGCTTAGGGGAAAGGTTAGGATAACAAGTTCATAACCTCTTCTTCCTCCTATTTTCTCCCAATGGTATCTTTTTCTTTTTTCTCTTCCAGGTCCATAGTGGAGTTGCTCTCACGACTCAATCTGCTCTCATCCAACTTGGCCGTCAGATTCATTCCAAGTTATCAGGCTGTACTAATCAACAATTAATAAACTCAACATATTTTTCACTAATTCATGTGGGACTATTCTTTAACACCCCTCCTCACGTGTAGGCCCTCTGGGCTTTTACATGTGGATAATTTGAGTGGAGGCTCCGAGAACGTGCTCTGATACCATATTGATTTTCAAGATTCCATTGATAATGAGATTAAGAAAAGGAGAGATGGAAGAAAGGAGAAGAAGAATAGAGGATAGAGTCTGATACACGTCCAACAGAGAGGTCTGATAACAGCTATTGCGAATGAGACAAGATCACAGAGATCACAAGTCTACTAATAGAGATAACAAAGAACAATGGTAATGGCAGAGGGCAGCAACAAAATAACAGTGGAAACCAGAGAGTGGCTTTGGGGTAGAAACAAAATGCTGGATACCGATTAACAAAGCAATTTTACGGAAGCTTGTCAGTAAGAACTTGTAATATCAAAATAACTTAGCAAAAATAGAGATTTTGGCAGAGAAATAATCTAGAGAAAGCAGAAACAGAAAATGGACTCAGCAGAGTCGCCCCGCGATGCTGGTTTAATTTTTCCTCTGCTGCTCAAGAATAATGGCTATCATGTTACAATGTGGAACCCACCATGAGGACGTGAGATGCCAAGAGGAGTCATTACACTAGCTGGCATGAGTTATAAGATAAGAAGCATGAGCTAGAATGAGTTGGAAGATTTGAAGATCAAGTGGGACCCACAAAGATACCACGAGTTGGTATACTTATCACATGAGCTGGAAGATCAAGTGGGACCCACAAAGATGACCACGAGCTGGCATCTTTATCCTATGGTCACGTCCTCATAGAAGAGGTGTAGTTTGAGTTATGTTAGTCTTCTAATTGTGTTGAGTTATTTTATTACGATAGACTTATCTTTAAAGAGTTATAGTTTGAATGTAATTAGGAGAAAGTAGTTTAATTGTATTTAGACTCTACTACTTTCCTCTACTATAAATAGAGGTGCTTTTACTCAAAAATAAAATATCAAAGTGAAGTAGTTCTCCTCTTCTCTCTCGTCAAAAGTTCTTCTCTTGCCAAAACTCTTTCTTCCTTTTCTCTTTTCTCTCTTCTCTACCCGAGAGCTCTCTCTCCGTTTCCTTTTATTTTTTCCTCTCTCACCTTGCTCAAGATATCAATAAAGGGGGTCCTAAATTCAACATGGTATCAGAGCATCAAATTTAGGATCCCCACGTCAAAGGAATGCTCTAAGAAGATATGATAAAAAACGTTCATAGAAGGTTCTTTATGAAGCAAAATGGAAGCTCATGAGATAAGTTTCTTTGTTTTTGATATTATTGATTTATGCTTTTGGATTTTAGATATTAGAAGATGGTGTAGAGATGTTTTTTATGGTTGTCTTCATCTTATGAGATTAGGGAATATATGCATCTCGGATTAGAAGAAGTTACCAAGGCAGTTTTATCGATTTGGAATTTTTTTGACCAAGACCAGTTTATTTTGAGATGTATGCATAAAAAGTTATAATTCTGTGGGACAAAATTCCATGATAAAGAAGATTGGTATTGAGCCTACTATGAGTGGTTATTCATTGAATTTCAGAAATATGATTACATAGCTTCTATGCTAAGCCTCTCCATTAACCAAGTTGGTTGAAGAATTCTACTTGGCTTTTGTATTAGTATTTGATTGGAGATTTTTTTTTTAAATTGAATTGCCTATTATGGCTGAAGAAAATAGGACTCACAAGAGTGATATACTCAGAATTACTACAATACCCTTGCGAGGGGTATCAAATTTCATGAGCTGGTCCATATCGGTTCGCAGGTTTCTTATAACAAAAGTCACCTTACCAATTGTCAACCACCCATTGATGAAGAGGATATTTTTTATAACAAGTGGTTATAAAATAATACTTTGGTTATTAGTTGGCTTATCAACAACATGGTATAACCTGTATCCAACAATGTTATTCATCTTGATAATGCTAAACAAATTTGGGAGACATGTGCTAAGCTGTATTCTAGCTCTAACAACTTACACAGACCATATGATATTCTTCAAAGAAAGCTTAACACTAAACAAGGAGAAAATATACATGAGTATTTGGCTCGCTTTAGAGGTCTTCTTCAAGAATGGAAAATAGCTCAACCTACCTCCACGGATGTCTTTGTCCAAGACAAACAAAAAGAAGCCTTAGTCATTGCCATATGCCTTGCAAACATTAAACCGTATCTAGAAGTTGCTAAAAGTCAACTTCTTAGCGCTTATGCAATTCCCACTTTTGATAATGTATGTGCCACATTACTTTGTATTCCAGACGTTTCTTCTTTTATTACTGAAGTATCATCCGCTATGTACTCCAAATAATAGGGGACTATTATACGATCGCGGTCGAGGCCATGGCAAAAATTATAGAGGAGGACTAGGAAGAGGTGGAAGGAATGGTTCTGTTAGAACAGATGGCAAGGAATTCCCCTATTGTGGAAGTTGTAGCCACACTATAGAGACATGTTATAAAGTCCATGGCAAACCAGAATGGACAAAGGATAATCAAGCCTTAGTAAGTGATATAAAGGAGGACCAGACTACTACATCAACAAAAAAGAAGACCCTTAGCAATGATGAGTATTATTTATTCTAGAAAATGAAAACACTAATGGGTTCTGCTCCAAGTTCCTCCTCAACTGCTCATGCCACCACTGCTTCAGGTGTGTTATTTGCCTCTTCATCCTAGATAATTGACTTAGGGGCCTCCGAGCATCTCACAGGTAACAAAAATTTACTACACTTAGTTTCTCCTTGTCTCTCTGTTGCGGTCCCGGATTTGACACAAGGATTCTTTGGGAAGATCTAGGATCTGCCACGGGTTACGAGTCTTCCATGCATTACTGTAGGGATAGTAGGAAGACATGGGGGAGACGAAGATCAATGAAGCATGAGAGAATACGTGGGTTTTTGAGGAAAACCCTAACCTCGAGATCAAGAGGTGATCTCAAGCTTGTTTACGCTAGATTTAACCTAATTCTTAATACTTCAATCTTTCTTCCTTTCTCATTAGTCTTACCCCTTAAATAGGGTTCAACCTATTAGGGTTTACAATAAATATTCTAAAAATACCCCTATAAATAAAATATTCCAAAAATACCCCTATAAATAAAATATTCTAAAAATACCCCTATAAATAAAATATTCCAAAAATACCCCTATGATCGAAAACTGAAATAAAATAAAATAAATTAAATTAAATAAAACAACTAAAATAATAATGTTATTGCGTGCATAACATTACACCCCCCCTTGGAAGACGAGCTTGTCCTCAAGCTCAGAAGTAGTGTTTGTATGCCGACGTCTCTACCGGTGTCGAAGTAGCATCCACGATCGCTAGGACCCCCCCTTTTGATGCCCAAAATTGTAGTTTTTTTTGGCCCGGTTGACTCGGTTCAGGAACCCCAGTTCGGCGCGCGACTTAGCTTCGTGCGCAGATGAAATTTTCCTAACTTAGGAAAATTTGAATCGGCATCATCTTCTTCCTTCGGAGGAAATTTAGCCGATGGTTCGTCGGAAATCGGAATCCTACCGAATCCTCTTGCCGATCCCGACGATAGCGGCCGTCTCCTTCCTCTCTCACGGCACTGACGGAGTCGCCTGATTTTTCGGTGGTGAATCGTAGCCCGTCGCAGCTTCACCGCTTGGATAGTTTTTGAGACAGAGGGCTCTCGGAAACGTGTGAATTGTTGTTGTTCAGCCCCCCAGAACCGAGATCCCTTGCGGAAAAGTCGCCTACGACGCAAACGACATCTCTTGCTTCATAGGTGGCGAAGAGAAGCCCGTTGGGGCTTCGTCGCTGGGAGCATTGCCGAGATAGAGAACCTCTATTTCCCAGCCCCCCAGAACAGAGACCTGCAGAAATGTCACCTACGGTGCCGACGGAATTTCCTGTTCCCCTTTGATTTTGGATTTGAGGCCACCCCCAAATCGTCCAGTGCCAAAATTTCCTCTGTTAGGAAATCACCTCCCCCTTGCAGCTTCGGTTCGGAGAGATGCATGGCGTCCATTGGGAAAGGGTGAGCTGAATACCCTTCCTTTTTTAAAAAATCGGTATCCCCGCCATCGGATTTTGGACGTTTGGGGAGCTTTTCTGAGACAGAGGACTCTCGGATTTCATACTTCTTCTTCTGGTCATCCGAGAGAGCTTCCACTGTGTCTTCTATGTTGCTATCGTGCTCGGAGAATTCAGGTTGTGTGACCTATTTTGCGGCAGTGCGTGGCTCCCTTGTCCAGCATTCCATGAAAATTTCATACAATGCTCGTGCTTCTCCAAATTATTTGCATAGTTTGTCCGCAGAATTGTATACCTTCTCCATGCGAGCTTGTACCTCGTGCAACCTTATGTCGAATCTCTCTTGACATGCGCCAATAAACTCCTGCAACTCCCGTTCACTTTTTCTGGTCTCCGTCATGGATGAAGAATTCATCCTTGTGTTCCTGCTCTGATACCAGTTGTTGCGGTCCCGGATCTGACACAAGGATTCTTTGGGAGGATCTGGGATCTGCCACGGGTTACGAGTCTTCCATGCATTACTGTAGGGATAGTAGAAAGACATGGGGGAGACGAAGATCAATGGAGGATGAGAGAATACGTGGGTTTTTGAGGAAAACCCTTACCTCGAGATCAAGAGGTGATCTCAAGCCTGTTTACGCTAGATTTAACCTAATTCTTAATACTTCAATCTTTCTTCCTTTCTCATTACTCTTACCCCTTAAATTGGGTTCACCCTGTTAGGGTTTACAATAAATATTCTAAAAATACCCCTATAAATAAAATATTCCAAAAATACCCCTATGACCTAAAACTGAAATAAAATAAAGTAAATTAAATAAAACAACTAAAATAATAATATTATTGCGTGCATAACACTCTCACATAAATTTTGTACCATAACTGACAAATATCAAACTAAAGTTCTAGGAAAAGAATCCACTTCTGTTATACCATCACTTTTGCTCACAAATATTCTTTTTGTTTCTACTTTCCCTTGAATCTTTTATCTTTTAGACAGCTCAAAAAATATTTTGATTGCTCCATCACCTTCTCACCCACTTCTTGTGTGTTTCAGGATCTTATAACGAAGCAGGTGATTGTTGGAGGCCGTGAACAAGGGGGGCCTCTACTATCTGGACGTGTGTTATGGTCCCTTGTCATGTATCGAGTAACTCGGCGTGGGATTGGTAAATCCAGTGTTGTAAGAGAGTTGTTGCTTTCGGTTTAGGAGGAAAAGAGCCTCCTTTTTGCAGCTAGGCTACTGTTCTCGGAAGGGGGCTGGGAAGCCCTTGCTGCTACTCGGATAGGAGGGGAATGACCACTTGTTGCTCATGGCTATGAGGGGTTAGGGCCCTTCTTGCTACTGTGCGGGTTAGGGGCTGAAAAGCTACTAACTTGGACAGTCCACGGATTGGAGGTGCTGCTTGCTGATTTAGAGGCTGAAGAACCTCTAGCCTTTGCTGCTCTCGATATAGAGGATGGGATACCTTTGCTCGAAAAAGAGGTAAAGATCCCCTCTTGCTGTTGTGCACGAATCGGAGGCTAAAAAGCCTCTTGTTGATCTCAGAAAAGACGAAGAAACCCTCCTTGTTTTCGGTAAAGAACAAGGTAAAACAAAAAATCAAAGACAGAAGAAAGAAATTCAGATTCAAGAGGGAACTTGGACCTAGAGCTCGTCAAGTAGAACTCCAAACCCTGTTTAACCTAATTAAAGACTTCCTTTTTCTCCTTCTCCTTCCCCTCTAAATAGGGTTGACGCCAACATAGTTTTAGGGTTTACTTTTATAATTCTGCCACTGTGGCAATTTAACTTAAATTATGAATAAAAAAGAATTTAAAATAATATGGAAATAAAGTAATTAACTTAGTGACTCAATGTGCCTCCTTTGGATGACTCAGTTAGCTATTGAGTCCTAAACATCTGCCCCCCCTCCCCCCTTGAAGAAAGTGCTTGTCCTCAAGCTCGTAAGCTGGGTAGACCTAAAATTGTCCAACTGTTCCCATGTAGCTGCGGCGGGTTCGGTGGCTGTCCAGTGGATAAGAATCTCCCACTGGTCATTAACCAATCGGACTCGTAACACTGCAACTGGTGTAAGAATGACACGTCTGTTGTCCAATGGAGGAAGGAACAGAGTGGAATAGGGGGGGGGGGGGGGGGGGGGAGGGGGGGGGGGTGGATGTGGCCTAACAAGGTTTCAATAGGGAGACATGAAACACATCGTGCAGCTTGGCCGTGGCTGGAAGTTATAGCTCATAGGCCACTGGTCTCACTCAGCGAATAATGGGGAAAGGGCCAAAGTACTTTGGTGAGAGTTTATGGCATGGCGGTTCTGCAATGGAACGTTGTTGGTATTGTTAGAGACATAGCCAAACTTAGTCCCCCACCTCGTATGAGACGTCTCTGTGCCCTTTGTAGTAGAAATTTTTCATACGAATCTGTGCTCGTAGGAGGCGATCTGTAATATTCTGAAGTACCTAGTCACGGTCCATGAGGGCCTGATCAATTGCTTCCACGTGGGTGGAACCTAGAGTATAAGAGAGAAGCCTAGGAGGATCTCTACCTTATAGAACCCGGAATGGAGTGGATTGCAAGGTGGAGTGGAAGGAAGTTTTGTAACAATACTCAGCCCACGGTAGCCACTGAACCCAAGTTTTTGGACGATCGCCCACAGTGAGCCTCCTTTGGATGACTCGGTTAGCTATCGAGTCCTCAACAACGTGCCTAAAATAAATACTGTTTCAACCAGTGAAACTGAGACAAGTCTATGGCACAACTGATTGGGACATCCATCTGCACAATCTCTTCATCGTCTTTTTCCTACTCTTAAAGAAAGGTCAGAGTTAAATTGTGAAGTCTGTAAACTAAGCAAACACTAGAGGTTACTCCTTTTTCATTGATTCATACAGATGTATGAGGACCTTTGACTGTCTCAAATATTTCCTGAGTCAAGTACTTTATTACATTTATTGATGATTTTACTCATACTACTTGGTTCTTTCTCCTTAAAGAATGTTCTTAATACCATCCATATTTAAATCCTTTCATGCTATGGTACTCACTCATTTTGGTCAGAAAATAAAAGTACTTCAATCTGATAATGCCAAAGAATATACTTCTAGAGACCTTGGCTCCTTTTGTCAAGAGAATGGTATTATCTATATAACATCGTGTGCCTACACCCCTCAACAAATTGGTGTAGCCGAACGGAAGAACCGTCATCTTCTTGAAGTAGCTCACAGTTTACTATATACCATGAAAGTTCCATACTTTTATTTACCGAATGTCATTCTTATTGCATGTTTTCTTATAAATAGGCTACCCTCTTCCGTTCTAGGTAATAAATTCCCATACTCATTATTATTACCAAATGATGATCCTTTTTCACTTTCCTTGAAAGTCTTCAGCTGTCAATGTTTTGTTCATATTACCTTCCCATAACACAGTATACTTGATCCCAAATCTTTCAAGTGTATCTTTTTAGGTACTCTCACACACAAAAGGGCTATGTTTGCTACAATCCAACTCTCCAATGTTTACTTGTGTCCAGGGATGTCACTTTTTTTGAAGACTCTTCATACTATTCTGACAATGCTCCTCCAGGTCTATCTTGAGTACCAAATTCTCCTCAACCGGTTGTGTCCCGTGTTACAGAAATTGCTCGATCCCCAGACACATTGGCTGACACCACACCTGCTGAGTTTACTGATCCCACCGAGGTAAGTCCATCTTCTGCTATTATTTTGGCCCACAATATGATACTCGTCCCATTGCCTTGCGAAAAGAACCCTGAACTTGCACTAGGCCTTCTACTTCTCACTCCATATCCAATTTTGTTTCTCACCATCGTTTATCCCCTTTATGTCATCAATTTATTTCATCTATCTCCTCTATATTAGTCCCGGAGTCCTATCAGGAGGCTCTCAAAAATCTAGGGTGGAAGGCAGCAAAGGATGAAGAAATGCATGCACTATATGAAAATCAGACATGGGCTCTAGTTCCTCTTCCATCAGATAAGAAACATGTCGGTTGCAAGTGGTTTTTTACAATGAAACACAATCCAGATGGGTCTGTTGCTCACCTTAAGGCTTGCTTCATTGATAAAGGCTATACACAATGTTATGGAATTGATTATGAGGAAACATTCTCTCCGATGGCCAAAATGAACTCGATACGTATTTTATTATCTTCGACAACTAATTCTTCCTGGCAGGTATATCAACTTGATGTGAAAAAAACTTTTCTTAATGGGGATATCAAGGAAAAAATTTATATGCATCAACCACCTAGTTATGGGGTTGAGGGGGAGTCGATATGTCAATTGAAGAAATCCCTTTATGGTCTGAAACAATCTCCTCGAGCATGGTTTGAAAATTTTAGCCAAGCCCTCATACGAGCTGCATTTCACAAATGTTCGGTAGATTACTCCATATTTATTAAAAACACACCTAAAGGCAAGGTAATTTTGGTAGTATATGTTGATGATATTATTTTAACCGGTAATGATCCTAAGGGCATCCAGGAAACCAAGAAAAAAATATGTCCACAATTCAAGACAAAAGATCTTGGATTACTTAAATATTTCATGGGTATTGAAGTGCTACAATCCAAACATGGGATTGTACTATCTCAAAAGATATATGTCCTTGATCTATTAGAGGAGACAAGAATGATGGGGTGTAGACAAGTAGAAACCCCTATGGAATCAAATACAAAATTATGTGTAGGTACTGGAGAAGATGTAGATATTGGAAAATATCAAAGACTTGTGGGAAAACTTATTTATTTCTGTGTAACAAGATCAGATATATCATATGCAATAAGTGTGGTAAGTCAATACATGCACAAACCACAACTCAGTCACTGGCAAGCCCTAGAAAGAATATTACAATATTTGAAAAGAGCTCTAGGAGGAGGGCTTCTCTATAAGAACCACGGTCACTTCGACATAGAAGGATTCTCAGATGTAGACTAGGCTGGATCACCGGATGATAAAAACTCTACTTCGGGATATTGTGCAATGATTGGAGGGAACTTGGTTGCATGGGGAAGCAAGAAGAAAAATGTAGTTGCACGATCTAGTGTAGAAGTAGA